>NW_012267229.1:296087-302637 GCF_000151885.1 Dipodomys ordii | reverse complement strand
CCATCAATTCAAAGGCTCTCCAATAAAGCGTGATCTGAGAAGACTCCTGGTGTGGTGGTCGTTCTTCCTCGCTGGCCGAGAAGGCGTTCGCCGCACTTCCTTCTTTTTCCTTCCTTGTTTCTTTCTTTCTTTCTTTCTTTTCTTTTTCTCCCCTCCCTCCCTTCCTTCCTTCCTTCCTTCCTTCCTTCCTTCCTTCCTTCCTTCCTCCCTTCCTTCCTTCCTTCCTTCCTTCTTTGCTTTCTTCCTTCAACAATACTGTGATCTGAACTCAGGGCCTTCAGGCCTTCATGTGCCTGAAGGGTCTCACTTTTTCCCCAAGTGGGCTTGAAGTATGGTCTTTCTATCCATAACTTCCTTCACAGGTGTGATGGCAAACACTTGCCACAATACTCAGTTTTTTTTTTTATTAACTGAGATAGGTTCTGAAAAAAACATTGCTTACATTGGCCTTGAAACACAATCATACAGATCTCAGCCTCCCACATCACTAGAATTACAGGCATAAGCCTGCAATTCTAGCTTCAATTTCTATTTTTTTTATCAAGTAACTAATGTTAGGTGTTTTGTCAAGACATTGTTCTGTTTATGATATTATTTGATATCGCCACGGCTCTAGACTTATCATGGAAAACAAAGATATCTACCGACATTCTCAGAGAGGAAATATTTACATTTTTGGTACCCAAAATGTAGTGTAGGACCAGTAGCATCACGTGGGAGCTCGCTATCAGTACAACTTCTCAAAACCTATCCCAGTGCTACTAGAGAAAAATCAATCTTACCAAAATCTATAGGTGAACTTCATATACCTTAGCTTGGGAAGCACTGAATGTGGGTATCTGTTGTATGCCCATGCAGTAATGTTTCATGTTTGGTATTACACTACTGGGGCTCAATAGATGTGTGTGTGTGTGTGTGTTTTAAATTAGGTTTTCAATTAGGCCTAGAGCTTAAGAATAAGAAAAAGTACAGTAGTGAATAATAAGAGAAGTAAAACTTGCTGTGCTTCAGATTTTTATCTGCATAATATTTTGCTTGTTAGGAAGGTCTCCTGGGGCTGGAATCTTATTTTTGTAGTCTCCAGGGGGATGACAGTTGTGTGATATTACTTTGCTTGCTTTCCAAAGAGGTCAGATAATATAGTACACTGAATATGAATTGTACGCATATGATATTCTACAGTATGGAGCTCAAATTTCTCCCTCATAATATTTTTTAGGGGCGTCCAGTCGTAGGGCCTGAACTCTGGGCTTGGGCGCTGTCCCTCAACTCTTCAGCTCAAGGCTAGCGCTCTACCACTTGAGCCACAGCACCACTTCCGGCTTTTTTTCTTTTTGCTTATGTGGTGCTGAGGAATCGAACCCAGGACCTCATGCATGCAAGGCAAGCGCTCTGCCACTGAACCACCTTCCCAGCCCTCTCCCTCATAATTTTTGGGTCTGTTAGCAGATCCTCAAAGGAAAATTACTATTTCCAAACTTTATGGAATTCCTACATTGTGATAGCCTGTCTCAGATTCTACCCATTTGGCATATTGCTTTGGTATACATGAATATATTCTATAATTAACATTAACACAGCAGTATGCATCTGAGGTGATAGTCATTTCTCATTTTTTTCTTCTCTGTCTTTAAAAAAAGCATGTATCCATAAAGAATAATGTAGTAAAAGAGAAGAGAAATGAAAGGGAATTAATTGCACAAAATGGGGGGAGGAGTTGTTTTTTTCATTTCGTTTTGTTTTTTAGCTAACATAATTCCAGCCAGATGGGAAAATGTAAGCCTGATTTGGTGCTCCAATGATAATGCTTAGAATTGTTTAATACTTGTTGTGAAAATAATTTTACTCTACATAAATTTCTTAATGTGATCACCACCTGGGGAAAGAAAGAAGACACAAACAAATTGCCATACATTTCGTGGCTCCATCTAACAAACATGACAAAATATAGCCACCGTAGCTTTATGAGCTATTTTCCTTTAAGCGTGTTCTCTTCTCAGCACAACTGCAGCAAGTTACTGAAAAAAAATATAATGAGAAACATAAAACATGTATATATAGGGTAGGGAAATATATGTGTATTCAGAATCTCTAAGAGACAACTAAGTTATCATCATTGTAATTTAGGCATCATGAAACAGTTTTATTCCCAACTGCTTGAGTAATTTTTCTGCTGGCCCTGAAATAAGCAAATTTTATAATCAGTAGGTACATGAAGCTTAGATACAGTGGTTTTAGAACTGCCTCTGGGTTTAGTTTAATAAAAAAAAAACACCTGTTTCACAGGAAAGTAAATCCTGCCATCTAAAATATGAGGCTACACTGAGCAAAACTCCAGAGAAACATATTCACTCTTCTATCATTTTTTAAAATGAGTTTTTGCTGTCTGATTTCCAGTTTGGCCAGCAAAAGGATAATGGTTCTAGAAGACGTGGTTCTGGAGAAATGGTATTTAATCAGAACTTGAAAGCCTCAATGTTCCTAACAGTGTATAGGTTTATATTCAGGATATAAAAGGCTTTTCATGAGACCAGAAAAGCCTCCCCTGTCCTTTTCATTCTCTACCAGCACTGATTTCAATGACCAGTTTCTCAAAACCATCCAGGAAACCATAGAGGACTAATTCGGCAAGGCCCAGAGTGCCTGCCCAAGGACAAGAAAATACACTGGCTCTTTTTAGAGGAATCTGGATAAGAATGTGCAGTTCATTGCTACTAAGCTGTCATTAGACGATTGCCTTCTCATAATGTAATGTGAAGTAGCTATAATATAGTTAATGAAACATGTCTATCGTTAGGCTTCTTCAGTTGCTCTGGCATTTTCTTCCCAGGTGGAGTCTCATTGCAGGTTTATTATCTTATCCTCATTTAGTAGTTGTGGGCTCTTGGCCAGATCCATATATAACCCAGTCAGATTGTAGCTTATTCCCAGAAAGATATTTCAGCCATTCTCATTCGCATCAAACAAAATTAATTAACTTCTCTGTCATATACATTAATGGGTAGGATAGACTATCCTTTGTTATGTAGAAATTATTTTATGTTCTCTTTTAATTTGTTAAGGGTACATTCATGATTCTTCAACTGAGACACTACATTTCTACCAATTTTTATATGTACAAAAATAATGATTTTCCATGATTGATTAGAATTATTTCTTATAATATGTGCTCCTTCTCCTTTTTCTTCCTCCCCCTCCTCCCCTCCTCTTCCTCTTCCTCCCCCTCTCCTCCTCCTCCACCTCCTCCTCCTCCTCCTTCTTCTCCTCCTTCTCCTCCTCCTTCTTCTTCCTCTTCTTTTTTTGTGGAGCTGAAGACCAAACTTAGGTCCTTGCTTTTGCCAGGCAAGTGCTCTGCCACTGAGTAAATCTCCAGATCATATTTGCTTCCACTGGTGCTTCATTCATTCATTAAGTACATATTTATTGAATATGTCAGTTGTCTAATAAAAGAAGACACTTCTGTGGACGAAGCAGACAAAATTTCTTACCCTGAAGGAACATAATTTTCCAGGTGCAGCTTTAGATAATCTTAAATGCAGGGCTTGGGCTCTGTTTAGGGCCTTTTTTTTGTGTGCGCAAAGCTCGTGTTCTATCATGTGAGCCACAGTGCCATTTCTGGCTTTTTCTGAGTAGTTTATTGGAGATAACAATCTCACAGACTTTCCTGACAGGGCTGGCTTTGAACAGTGATCCTCAGATCTCAGTCTCCTAAGTAGCTAGAATAACAGGCATTGGCCATTGGAGCCTGGTTTGCGTTATCGTTTAATACAAATATCTCCAGCTGATAAATCAAGCCCCATTTAGTCCCTACACCATTTCATCCATATATCCAAGTTACAGATTGTCTTTAGAAATAGCATTTATGAACCATTTATTTTCTTGTCTGGCAGTGTATGAATTCCTTTACAGTTAGCTCATTTAATCCTCACAATAACTAGGAGGAGGTACTAGTTAAGATATCTATTTTTGCAAATGAGGAAAGCAAGGGTCAGAGACATTAGCTAACGGGGGATATACGATTAGATTCTTTTGCTTCTTAACAACCATTTCCTATGCTAGGTGATGCTTTACACCCATTTGTTGAATGGCTGAATGAATGAATACACACATTGTTTGCAATTCCCACTCATTTAATATAAACACTAACTCCTTAAATTACGCTAGAACAATCTAAGCAATCTGTGGGGAGAGAGTAGAGTGCTGGAGGAGAGCCCTGAAACGGAGCTGTAGATATCTGGGGTAGGGAGAGGATATTAGCACGAGGGGAAAAAATTGCCTAGGAAGTTGGACAGGACTTGGGAAAACGGAGTAGACTGTGTTTTGAGGCGGTGGGTTTGAATCCAGGCCTTCGCACTTGTTGGTAAGTGCAGTGTCACTTAAGCCACTCTTCCAGCACATAAACTTCCTAAAGTCGTGTTAAGGGAAATAGTTTCCCTCTCTTTTTCTTCAAAGCATGTCCGTCCCCAGCATCCTCGCCAGAACCCATACCATTCCACCTCTCCTTTCTTCAATAGCCGGTCTCCAGGTGTGCGCATGCGCAAAGAGAGATGCTGAACCGCGGCCAAGCGACATCGATCGACTCGGTGCTCGGCTCCTCGATTTGCGGGCGATCGATTGAGGAGCCTAGAACGTGCTTCCGGTGCCGGGCTCCACTTCCGTCCCGTTTTCCGTGCGGGGAGGACGCCCGCCGCTGGTGGCGTGGAGCGTTTCTTGGCGGTTTTCCACGCTTCGAATAACGCCTCCCTCCCTGTTACACCTGAGCAGACGAGTCGCAAAGGTAGGTCGGGTCGCAGAATGGACTTGGGGACCGCGCCGGGCTGGAGGCCTGACGGCCTGGCTAGGCCGCGGGTGTAGACCCCCCCCATCCCCCCATCCCCCCGGCGGTTCGGTCCGGTTTCCCAGTCGCCCTGGGTGTAGCTGTGCCGGTGTCCGGAGAGGCAGGAAGCTTGCTTGTGCGCCGGGGCTCGTGCTTCCGAGTGTCTTCCATCCCGCATGGATTGGGGGGGGGGAGAGCACTGTGGGGCACCCCCCTTCTCAAATCAGCCCCCCCCATCAAGCCGCACATGGGGATCCTGCAAGAGACTCAGCTCTGTCCGGTCCCCCCGACTGCGGCTGGACCCTGTCCCGTCCCTTCCAGGGGTCGGTTTGGCGGCCCCAGCCCCCCTCCCTTTGGGAAAGCGTTTCCCTTAGTGTATTACCCGCGCCCGGGCCGGCTCGGCCGGACTCCTTCCCCCTATCACCCGGTGCTGTTCATGCAGTCTCTGTGCTGCGCCGATCTGCAGCTAAGATCTGTGCAAATGGGACTGTAAAATACACATATGAAACGATAGAGGACATCCATATGAAATAGCACCGCAGGTGTGATGGAAAAGTACGGGAGAAGAGGGAAGAGCTCAATTCCAAGGCTTGGTGCCTGTTAGCTGGGTGACCATGGCTTCTCAACTTGCAATAACTACTAACAGCAGTCACTTTAGGAGTTTATTGATGGTACAAGATGTGCGAAATGTGTGTCTCGTTTAGTCTCAGGTGTTCTGTTGGATAGGTGCTCTTACTGTCTTCATTTTATAGATCTGGCCCTAAGAGATGAAGGAACTAGCATCTAGCAAGCAGTTTAAATTCAGATCAGAGGGTACTAGAGTCTGAGCTCAAACTGATATAAATTAAAATAGAGATATGAAAGTGCTTTGTTAGCGAACCTATAAAGTATATGGCAAACTTCATTAATACTCCAGTTTAATTATTTTTAATGGATTTATATTTGCCAATTTCTTTTTCTTTTGTCTTCCTTTCTACATTTTAAGTAGTTTCAGTGAAAAAGAAAAGTTACTTCATTGGGCAGATGGAAAGACAGTATACAATTGCTGTAGTGGAAGGGAAGAAAAATGTATTATCTTGAACCAAATAGTATAACTGAAAAAAAAATCTGTCTATGCACTGGTGTTCTACCAAGTTTTGAGACTAAAAATTATTCTCCTTTTGTCTTGAAAGGAGGGCTGGTATGTGCTGGGGAGGAGCAACAGGTACTGCCAACTGATTTCTTCTGACATTTGAGATTAAAAGATAGTTGAAAAATTAACGTTTTATCTCATATCTTTATGCCTTACTCCAGTTTGTTTTAATTCTACCTCTTCATAACAGATTTCTATTTTTTAGTTGTTTCTTTAGGAGAGTTAAAGAATTTGACCCAAACATGGATATCAGACCAAATCATACAATTTATATCAACAATATGAATGACAAAATTAAAAAAGAAGGTACATGCTTCTTCGTTACTGTCTTAAGAATTATACTGCCACTGAACTGCTCATCTTCTCTTTAGCACCTGAAATAATGATTTATCCCATTTCCTATAGGAATTTTAAATCTTTTTAAAAGTAAGAATAAGTAGAGACTGACTGATTCTGTTCTCATTCTTTTTTTTTTTTAATTTTATTTTATTTTATTTGTGAACAAACTGTACAGAGGGGTTACAATTGCATGGGCAGGATAATGCGTACATTTCTTACCAAGCATTGCAGCCTCCTCCTTTGTTTACCCTTCCCATCCCTTC
>NW_012267229.1:291815-296037 GCF_000151885.1 Dipodomys ordii | reverse complement strand
ATATATATATATATATATATATATATATATATATATATATATATATATATATAAAGCATAAAGTTAAATATATCTATAGAAAGCATAAAGTTGCTACTCTGCTGCTGAAAAGTACTCACAGTAGTGCATTCAAATATCCTGACATGGCTTGCAGGACATTTACCTCCTTTTGTGAACTCATCTCAGAAAACCTTTTCCCTTACCCTTTGTGTTCCAACTACACAAGTCTTCTTCTGCTTCTTCTTCCTCCTTTCTTCAATCTTGTCCTCTTCTTCCTCTTCATTCCTTTCCTCCTCCTCTTTCTCTATGAAGTCTTTCCTTCTATCATAATAGAATCTCTCTCCCCATAGCTGTCTACAATTATGAGACCAGCCTATATTCAAAGGGAAATAAATTTCCATATTAAGAAATGGAGTGTGATTCCTTTCCCCTCAAATATAAGTTGGCCTCATAATTCACTTCTAATCAAGGAACTGACTAAAAGTTGTGTTGTGAAGCATCCCTGTGGATTGGATCTAAAAGCTCTCAGTGTCCACTTAATTTCTCTGGATGCTGGTTCTGAGAGACCTGTCTGCTATATAAGAAATTCAATTACTCTGACCAGTAGGCTGGAAACACCACGTATGGAGGCTCCAGTGCACAGTCTGACTTTAGTTCATTTAGCTATTCTGACCACAAACCTTATGAATGAAGCTGTGTGACTCTTACATCAGCCCATATACCAGCTGAATCCCACTGAGTGACTTCAGTCATTCCACAAGGAGTTCAAGAAGCACCTAGCCACAACCTAACTGAATTCTTAATCCAGAGGGTCCATGAAATATAATCTATTAAATGGTTTTTTAAGCCACTAAGTTTTGGGGCAGTTTGTCATGCATTGCCAATAATGGAAGTATCTGCAAAGGAGTTATTCATTTCTCAAAAAAAACCATTTATTTATTAGTCTCATGTCTCCATAATATTTGAAGCTATATGAGAGCAGGTATTATGTCTGTCTTGCATAAGATCATATCTCTACCAACTAACATAAACTTCACTATACATGCTTCATAAAGATGACAGTGTCCCAAAATCTTAATATTATAGTCTTTGTTGGCTTCAAGCTTAAAACACAAAGAATTTTGGGCTATCCTATGTTGAATAAAGATAGGTACAGGGTCTTCTAGTCTTAGCAATTTGTAATAGAATCTGACATTTGCAATTTCAATCATGAGGAAATAACGTAGAATTAATTTCTTTCAGGCTTCTAAACTGACCAGGCTTATTCAAAATCTTCCAGTGAGATGACAAAATGTATTATACATTACATTAATATCTTTTGGGAGCTGAAGTAATTGAGTAACGTTAAAGGTCAGAAAGTGGTTTCAAATTAAAGCTAGAGAAAAGATAACTAAAAGAAGAGTTCCAACACCAATGAAATACAACACTATTTCTTGTTTTCTCAGCATCAATCTCAGTAAACTCATTAACCCATGTGATGATGTTTCTGCCAGTGGATATTAGAGAAATTTACACTAGCTAAACTGGCCCGCAGTCACCTTAAACAAAATGGAATGGGAAATATCAGCTTCATTTCCATAATTGTTTTGGAATCCCCAGACAGAAATCATTTTCAGAGTTGTCATTTTCAAATATAATCTGCAATTCAAACTAGAGGTTTCGGGATTTTTTTGTTCAACTCTTCTCTGATAGGAATCTAACCTGTCTCTTGAGGTTAAATCTTGCCTGAAATGTTTTAGATATGTCCTGGTCTTTTGTTGAAAGATGATTCTGACCAATCTAAAATTGGAGTGTGAACATGATATCACTTTATTTCTTCAGAACCTATCTTTGGAGGTTTGCAAAAATACAACTACCAATGACTGATTCTCATCTAAGCTTGGCCTTCAAGTATTTTCTTATATATTCATCTTATATTGATGGAATGACTTCACAAATTTTATACTTTGTGCTGATATGAATTACCCAAACAGTGGGTCTGTTTTTCATTTTCAGTATGGTATTCAATAAATTACATGAGGTATTCAGTCCTTCATTATGTTGCCTAATTTAAGGCTAATGTAAATATTTTGAACACATTTGAGTTAGGCTAACCTATGCTATAACACTCTGTAGATTATGTTTAGTAAGTGCATTTTTTGACCTGCAATATTTACAGTATGCAATGGACTTCTTTGGATATAACCCTATCATAAGTGGGAAAACATTGGGAAAATGTCCAATAAATGTGAGACTAAATTTCTTAATAAGTCTTTCACAAATCAAAGGAGGATATTCAGAGGAGAGTTATCAAAATTGTTCAATAGCTAGCTATAAGCATACGATCTTATAAAATGATGTTTATGGAAATGAATTCCCGGAAATGGAAACAAGAGGTTTTATGTTATTTAACTTCTTGCTTTTTCTCCTTTGTTTCCTTTTTTTTTAAATTTCTTCACCTTTTGTCCTATATGTAAGTTTATCTATTTGGGGGAGAGTAAGAGGGGCACAGAAATGGTGGGACAAAGAGTGAACAAATGTAGCAGTGATTTCACCAGATACTATATTGGAATGAATTAAACGTAGAGAGTGTGAGAGGGAAAAACTTGGAAAAAATGAGGGAAGAAGTGATACTGTTCAAAGAGAAATGTACTCATTACCTGACTTATGTAACTGTAAACCCTCTGCATATCACTTTTACAATAACAATATAAAGGTCACTCACTATTACAGTTATTGGTTACTTTCTCTTTCAAAAAGGTATTAGTTATTTCAACTATAAAACCTCCAATATACTGAAAGTCTGTATATAAAATTCTTTGAACTTTCAAAAACTTCTCAGAGGTAGTTTCAATTAGTATATAAAGTCAGGATGGATTAGGCTCTGCTGCATTAATAAGCCTCATAATCCCAGTTAGTTATTTCTTGTTTATATTACATTACCAATTTCAATTGGTGTATATAGGGAGGCAGGGTAGTAAGGTGTCCAGTAATCATTGTAGTTCTTCTAGAACTTCCCAGAAATTCCATCTGCTCATGTTTCCAATATTGAAAAGGCAAGAAACAGGGCAGCTGGCAAGTCGCACATTGACTGTGATGCTTTTCCCTTCTCCCTCACCACCTGTGTTCCAGCTCACTGGTCAGCTGCTGCTGCATGCCTCACGTTTTCACACTTCATTACCAAAGAAGCTACATAGCAGTGCTGGTTTTCAAAGGGTATGGAGTAGTGAGGCCCACCATAAGCCTGGAAAAAGACAAGAATCAAAGAATGTCAGGCTCTAGTGACCACTGCAAGGGTCTCAGAAACAAGCAAAATTTGTTAAAGGAGAAAAAATGTCCCCAAAGGCCCAGTAATAGTCACAATAAAAAAAAAAAAACAACTATCAGATCCAGAGCACCTCCTTTGAAATAAACAACTGCTATGGTTTGGATGAGGGCTGTCCCTTCCAAAATTCATGTGGATACTTGGTTCCTGATATAGCTATTGAGAGGTGATTGGGTCATGAGGGCTCAGTACACTCATGGTTTAGTGTATTAGCAGGTTATCACAGGATTGCCTTTGTTATAGATATGAAGTCTCTGAAACACTTTCCCTGTCTCAGATGTGTTTCAATGAAGTGAGCAGGACCCTACTAGATGCTGACTAGATGTGGGCACCATGTTTTCAGCACTCCATAAGAGTGCTCCATTCTGTTCTGTTCTATTTTTCCTTCCTTCCTTGTGGGGAGCCGGCGCGAACGTCATTACAAGGCGCCGCCCACTTCCTTGCAGTTTTGAGGTAACTCCATATTAGGCAGTGCTTGGCAGGATGGTGGGTCCTGGGCTTTGCGCATGCGCAAGCCAGGTAGAGTCCCTAGCCAATCCCGTGGCACCTGGTGACGGCGAAAGGCAGATGACCAATGGGAAAACGACAGTGTTCCTATTCCCTATATAAGCGGCCATGTTTTGTGTACACGCGCTCTCGCGCTCAAGCTCTCCCATCAATTCAAAGGCTCACCAATAAAGCGTGATCTGAGAAGACTCCTGGTGTGGTGGTCGTTCTTCCTCGCTGGCCGAGAAGGCTTTCGCAGCAAGTGGTGCCGAAACCCGGGACCTACGCGAGAGGCTGAACAGGAGCCAGAACTCAACACGTGGAGAGGAGACGTCGGTAAGTATTCCCCGGTATGTTGTTTACGGTAGATTATTGGTTGCTTGCATTGCTTCTTCCCTTGTGGTTTGTCTTTTTGATGGTGCACACCTGCCT
>NW_012267229.1:209506-278577 GCF_000151885.1 Dipodomys ordii | reverse complement strand
AGTAAGGTTCCTTTCTGTCCACATCCCCTCCAGCATCTGTTGTTGTTAGAGTTCTTGATTTTTGCTGTTCTTTCTGGGGTGAGGTGGTATCTCAATGTTGTTTTGATTTGCATTTCTTTTATGGCTAGGGATGTTGTCTGTTCTCATTCTTAATGGTTTTAAATAATTTTCTAAATAATGTGAATAGCATGTGTTTTTATTAAAACTGTGTAAATGAGGGTTTGTGTGTATGTATGTATGTATGCTTATATGTATGTGCATGTGAGCTAGTACTAGGTCCCAACTTTCTTGTTCAAGGCTGCAGAGATGGCTCTCAATCATTTGAGACACACCTCCAGCCCCAAACTGTATAAATGAATGTTGGAGGGCATTCACTGCAGTGTCCTTTTTTTGAAGAACTTTGTCATTGTTTGATTCATAACTTTTTATTTGAACAGAATTGAAGAGATCCTTGTATGCCCTATTTTCTCAGTTTGGGCATGTGGTAGATATCGTGGCTCTGAAGACTATGAAGATGAGAGGGCAGGCCTTTGTTATATTTAAGGAACTGGGCTCGTCTACAAATGCTTTGCGACAGTTACAAGGATTTCCATTTTATGGCAAACCAATGGTGAGCCAATCCTATTTTCACTTGTAATTTTCAATGATGCAGTTGATTTATAAATACAGACTTAAAGCTATGGCTATTGCTTTGTGCTTTAAATTGTTTTATTAGAGAAAGTTTGATTTTATTTTTTGTGTATGTCTTTATACTAGTACATTGGGGAAAACCAAAATATATTGAGAATACAACATTTTAAAAAAAGAGCCAGGCACTAGTGGCTCATGCCTGTAATCCTAGCTACTCAGGAGGCTAAGACATGAGGATCGAGGTTCAAAACCAGTCCGGGCAGGAAGCTCTGTGAGACTCTTATCTCCAGTTAACCACCAGAAAACCAGAAGTGGTGCTGTGTGCCTTGATCTGAAAAGCTAAGAGACAGCGCCTAGGCCCAGAGTTCAAGCCCCATGATCGACAGGGAAAAAAAAAAAGATGGCAGCATAGTGAGGGATCTTACCTTAAAAACATCAGAGGAACAGATTCAGTGGTTCAAGTGGTAGAGTGCTAGCCTTGAGCTGAAGAGCTGAGGGACAGTGCCCAGGCCCAGAGTTCAAGCCTTACAACTGACCAAAAAACAAAACACCAGAAACTGGGAGGGGGCAATGGGGAGGGAAGGGAAGAAATGGTAGGGGAAAAATAAAGGAGGGGGTAACAGAAACTAGTAGCAAGCCAGATAACATAAAGAAACCTGTTCGTAACTTGTAAAATGACACAAAAAATATCACAGGTCAAAAAGGAAATCCAGACCAAAGTTTCAAGATACTTCAGGGAAGTACTACATTCCAGAAACTGTGATGCAGTCTTAATAAAGCAGTGGCCTATAGAAAAGTCCAACTTATATTTACAGGTTTTATGAATCACATGTATAGAAGTTAAGCCTTGAAGAGTTCTTGAAGAGTCTTAAAGTTTGGAGTGACAGCTTTACATTTAGTTGTTGGCTGAAGATTGGATTACAGGAGACAGATAGAAGGAGGGAACTGAGGAGGTCTAAGTCAAGGGTGGTAGAAGACTGAATAAAGGTGGAGACAGTGTAGTGCAAGAGTCCTGCACATGTTAGTGAACACACTGTACCCTGGCAGCTTTTTCCAAATTCCAAACTGCTTTTTTCCCTGAGGTTGAAATGGGATTTGAAGGGATTTTAGAGAGCCAGCCAAGGCCTGATCTTATTCTGTATTGAAGATATTTTGAAGACCTTTTCTTTAGCAAGGACTGCCAAATCTCCAGCATCCTGGAAAAGGACAGATGAAATTCTTTGAGCTGTTTTGTGTATATTTAAGTGCTTTAAGTTGATCTTCTGTTGTAATTCCAATATACCAGATCAGCAGTAAGTGAAATTTGCTCTGATTTGTAACTCAGAACAAAATTATTCTTTGTGATTTATGAAGATGTATTTATTTAATACCCCAAATGCCTTAGTAAATAGAGCTATTTTTTACAGGCTTATGTCATGAATCCTTGAAAAATGTAATTCTTACCTTTTTGTGAATTTGTTATGAGAGCTTTCATATTTTATGGTATTTAGTCTAGATCAGTGTTTCTCAACAATGGCACTTTTGACAATTTGAATAATTCTTTGTTGTTGGGGTACTTTCTTGTTCATTTCAGGGTATTTAGTAGCACCCCTGGCCTTTACTAACTAGATGTCAGAAGCATGATAGCAAGAAATAAGTAGATAATGCCAGCTCTCCCCTGGCAGGAGAAATGGCTCTTGGTTGAAAACTACTGGTCTAGACTAGTCAGCCTAAAGCTGTTAAGATCAGATATTCTCGCAATTAACTGCCATAAGGACAGACAAATCAGGTTACCAAGGTCTGTTCAGGTCAGAGGCAAGACTGAAGACCCAAAGAAGTTGGGAGAGACTCCTTAGGACCAGGCCATCATTTAGCCTGAGTCATTAGCCTGTCTCCTTGGTTTAGATCATGCTGGGAAGATTGGCAGGGCTGCTCTCTGGGATACATACTCTTAGAGATGCTGTGGCTAGCAGTCCACACCTGGAGTTCTGAGGTGCTGTGCTAGGCCTGCTTTCTTTTTATTCCCCTCCAGATATTTGTTTCTAACTGTAGTAAAGGAAAGGGGTTGTTGTTGGTTTTAACAAATTACTTTCCTTCTAATCCATACTGTGAACTGCTTTTTTGTTTTCTCCAGATCAAGATCAAGTTTTTGCCATGGCACGCAATTTTAGATAGTAATTTAAAAGGCTGTTATGTTTTGATGTGATCAGAGAGATAGTCACTTTCAGCTTGGTTGAACGGAAGTCTGTGTATCCTGACAACAGCTTAATTCATTGGCAGAACATTCTAGACCTTCATACTCCTCAGAGTTGGTATCTATGGCTAGAGCACCACCATGCCGTTTGTGCTTGGGCAAAGTGCAGAACCACTGGCAATGTAGCTCAGTGGTAGACTTAGCACAGGCAATTACCTGCATTTGATCCTCAGCACTGAAAAAAAAGGAAAGCTAATTTTTCTATAATGAGTTTGTGGGAACAGCAACTAGAATTAAACTGTGGGAAAGGTACATTTTAAAATGCACATAAATAGCATTAAAAAAAAGTATAAAACCATAGACTTCTCCCTAGGCCTGCTGTGGTTGAATCTGCACTTACAAAAGCTTTATGGGAAGTTGGATTGCACACTATTTGATGAAATACCAGGCCAGACTGTTTTTGAAGGTCTCTCCATTTTTACAGGTGCCTACCATTCCTGCTGGCTCTGGCATAATAAGAATAAGCAAGTGGTCTCATTGGACTGGTTGGGATGCTGGTTTTTTTGTTCTTAAAGCATTTTAAAATTTGAGTTACTAAATAAAAAATGATAGATTGAGAGAAAAGTCATTCCCAGTCTTCAGTATTTAGCCATTAGACATATCACATGCCAGAGCTGCTGGGAGTCACTGGTATGAGGCAGGCAAATTTTCAGCAGTTTTCCCTTATACAGTGGAGGGAAGCAGTGATAGACATTTCAGTGGTTTCTCCCATATGAAAATGTATGTTTTTTTCTTTTAATAAACACAGTTGAATGTACTTACCTTAATTGTAAATTTGTCACTTTGTATACTAGTAAGTGGCCTCACATCCTTAGGTATGTGTTTAAAATTAGCTTGTAGAGTAGATTTACATAATAGAATTTGAAACTAGTGTAACCACCTTCAACTTAATGAAGTAACATGTTTTCATTAAAACAGCGAATCCAATATGCTAAAACAGATTCTGATATAATATCTAAAATGCGTGGTACTTTTGCTGACAAAGAAAAGAAAAAGGAAAAAAAGAAAGCTAAAACTGTGGAGCAGGCTGCAACAACTGCAAACAAAAAGCCTGGACAGGTAAGATATATAAAGTTCTTGTTTTGTTGCGGGTTTTTTTTTTGTTTGTTGGTATTAAAAAGTTGATGGATGCCTGTCTTATAAAGGGATGAAATGATCTTTGAATATTGTTATTGTACATTATGTGTGGGTTGTTTTTTTTTTTTTTGGCCAGTCCTGGGGCTTGAACTCAGGGCCCAGGCATTATCCCTGAGCTTCTTTTGCTCAAGGCTAGTGCTTTACCACTTGAGCCACAGTTCCACTTCTGGCTTTTTCTAAGTAGTTCATTGGAGATAAGAGTCTCATGAACTTTCAGCCCAGGCTGGCTTTGTCATGACCCTCAGATCTCAGCCTCCTGAGTAGCTAGGATGAGCCACCAGCACCCAGCTATTATGTGTGTTTAAAAGGTGAAATTTTAAGAAGTTGCAAAGAATAAGCTCAAAAATTCTGGCTTGTATTTGTAAAATTCTATTTGTATTTAAGCAACAAATTAAACAAAAACTTTACAAAACAATTTTATTCTAGTTTACATGATGTTAATTCCATCTTTTTCTAGCTTACCAGAATATGTTCATACCATTTGGCTTATTTCTCAAGTTCTATCCTTAAATAATACTGTAGATACTATAACGTTGAACAGTCTGCTTAAAGCTTCTTTCTGAACAGTTCAGGAATGTAAAATCTAATTTACAAGACAAAAGTGACATCATTCAGGAATGCTATTTCTGGATTGAAAATTGGTTAGAAATCTCTTTTGCTGAGTATAATGCTTATAAGCAATTGTGTTGAAAAAATAAAAGATTAGTCATAAGATTATGGGTTTTTTTCCACTTTAAAGCTTAAAGGTTACATTTTGGGTTTACCTTTTTAGAAAGCTAAGTACATACATAAATGTTGAGCCAATTAAGATGTACATTCTTTGAAATTAAATGGAATAAATTTTAAAATTGATGTGATATTTATATAGTAGTTATAAATACCTATTGCTTTTTCTGAGGGACTGGAAATTTTAACTCTTGCTGTTTCTTTTGTTTAGGGAACACTAAATTCAGCTAATTCCCAAGGAAATTCAACACCAAATCCTCAGGTAATATTTTTTCCTTGTGGTACGTACAGTAAATAAAATTATGGACTGGCTCAAGTACCTGTCTAGTAAGTTTGAGGCCCTGAGTTCAGACACCAGTACCACCATAAATGAACAGGCAAACAAAAAATAGGGCATGATGACCCACACCTGTAATACTGAGAGGCAAAAATTGGAAGGATTGGAGTTCAGGACCTGCCTGGCCAAAAGTTAAGAACACCCTTTTTCTCAACCAATAAAGCTGGGTGTGGTTTTACGCTCCTGTCATCCCAGTTATGAGGGAGGTATAAGAAGGATGATGATGAGCCAACCCACCCTGGGAAAAATGGTGAGACCTTATTAAAAAATAACTAAAACAAAAGGGCTCTGAGCATGACTGATGTGATTGGGTGCATGCCTTGCCAGTGCAAGTCCCTAAACTCACAACTCCACTACAAAACAATCACAAAAATTATAACACTTATGTAAAATAAATTTCATGTCTTCAAAAGCAAAATGATTCCACCCACTAGACACAATACATTAAGTTTTAGATCACTTGAATGTAAGAAATGCAGGGCATTTAAATATTTTTAAAAGGAAAGAAACAAAACTTGGCCTTTATTCTTTGTTTCCTATAATGAATCAACAAAATCAGAATGACAGATTGGAAACAGAAAGGTGCTAGGAAACATTTTTGTTCTCTCTGCAGTGCATAGCTCATGCTTCTATACATGTGTCTGACAAACTGGTGAGGAGCTCTGTCCAGTCTAAGTATCTTAGCTTTTCTTATAGACTGTCTCAGGGCAGCACTATCTTAGTTAGCCAACTTTCACTGCCTGGGCACAAATGGATTTCAGCCTTGTTTTTCTTTAAGCCTCCTATGTAAATGTTTTAGAAAATTCTTAGCAAATCTTCTCAGTAAATGTTTCAAATAGAAACTCACAATTATGTGCTAATGGTTTTCCCCCAGGATGCCAGCCTGGAATGATCCTATATCCAGATATTTTGTACCAATGAGTATTTTTCCTCTGGTTTTAAATTATTTGCATTTCCTTTTGATTATCTCCTTTCGTTTGTTAAACTCTTAGCATTTATAATTCAGTTCCCAAGTGCCAGCACTTTATTCTCTAAGCTTTGAGATAGTCACTAATTGTGAACCACCTTTCTTTCCATCAAACTGGCTTGAACAGAGACTCTAATATGTGAGATTTTTTCCTAATACCTGCCTATAGTCTCAAAGGAGATTATCAATAGATAATAATCTGTTGATAATAATAGATTGTTGTCTGATATCATGTTTGTTTAATAAGTAAACTAAAAGTCCCTAGGTACCAATTCCCAGTGTTAGTCATTCTAATTAAAATTTCTTCTTAACGTGATACTAAACTATAATGCAGAGGAATGGAGTAACTGAGTTTAGGAGTATAGTAACTTTTCCACTTGAGGATGGGGTGACATTGCTTCTTCTTTAGTGTCATTAGGAGTTTTTATTTTTCTGTGTGACAAAATCCTCAAATTATGACTGACCTCCAGATGCTTCCACTGTAAATATTATTTTAATTAAATACTTAGAACTTTTAATAAGATTGTAACCAGCTTTGGATATCTTGACTTGAATGTCTGCTTTGCTTAGTGGCTGTTAGGTTGTATTTTTTTCTCCTTAGGCATTATTTTCAGCTTTAGTCTTGGGAATCTACTGGTCTGTATGAACTAATGCTCTCTGAAGTTCAGATTTTAATATAAGAAGCAAATGACTTAAAATGTTCTTTATACTTACAAGCTAACTTATCTTTTATTTTTTTAAATAGGTCCCTGATTACCCTCCAAACTATATTTTATTCCTTAATAACTTACCAGAAGAGACTAATGAGATGATGCTGTCCATGCTGTTCAATCAGTAAGTTTCCATAAACAAGTCTGCTCTCTGAGCCTCATGGCTATTCAGCACATGCAAGGGGCATGTCCATTTGTCATCCCCAACAGCAGTAGTTCCTGCAGCTTCATTGATTTAGTTGTGTTGGGAGTAATCATAGATTGAAGCCAGACTACAGATTTTGCAAATAAAAACTACATTTCTGTTGGGCACTGGTGGCTCACACCTATAATCCTAGCTACTCAGGACGCTGACATCTGAGGATTGCGGTTCAAAGCCAATCTGGGCAGGAAAGTCTGTGAGACTCTTTTTTTTTTGGGTCCGGTCGTGGGGCCTGAACTCTGGGCCTGGGCGCTGTCCCTCAGCTCTTCAGCTCAAGGCTAGCGCTCTACCACTTGAGCCACAGCGCCACTTCCGGCTTTTTTCTTTTTGCTTATGTGGTGCTGAGGAATTGAACCCAGGGCCTCGAGCATGCAAGGCAAGCGCTCTACCACTGAGCCACCTTCCCAGCCCCTGTGAGACTCTTATCTCCAGTTAACCATCAGAAAACCAGAAGTGGCATTGTGGCTCCAATGGTAGAGCGCTTGCCTTGATCTGAAGAGTTTAGGGACAGTGCCCAAGCCTAGAGTTCAAGCCCCACAACCAACCAAAAACACCTTCATTTCCTCTGTTGGAATGATGAGTTCTACAGGATGAGTAAAATAGGAAATGATAGTAGGATAGGATGATAAAGGTAGAAATTGCATTTCATAGTAGTAATTATATTTACCTCTTGTGTCTTACTCAGGCTACTTAGTGAGGTGTGATTACTTTTCCTGGACCAAAATTATGAAGTTACTTAACAAACTTAAACATAAAACAGATGTTTAGAGAGCTAGGAAGGTGGCTCAGTGGTAGAGTGCTTGCCTTGTATGCATGAGGCCCTGGATTCGATTCCTCAGCACCACATCAACAGAAAAAGTTGGAAGTGGTGCTGTGGCTCAAGTGGTAGAGTGCTAGCCTTGAGCTGAAGAGTTCAGGGATAGTACCCAGACTCAGAGTTCAGGCCCCACAACTGACAAAGCCAAAAACAAAAAAAGCAAATGTTTGTGCATTTGTGTGTTTATGTGAATTCCTTTTGTTGTCTAGGTTCCCTGGTTTCAAGGAAGTCCGGCTGGTACCTGGGAGGCATGACATTGCTTTTGTTGAATTTGAAAATGATGGGCAGGCCGGAGCTGCCAGGGATGCTTTGCAAGGCTTCAAGATCACACCCTCCCATGCCATGAAGATCACCTATGCCAAGAAATAACATTTGGGATAGTCTTCCTTAAAGGACTTGGCACTATTTGTAGTGTTTGTTCTGATAACATTTGGTCAGGTCATTTAAAGTTGAAGTTGAAAGGACTGAAAGTGAAATTGTTGTGACATTTAAAAAAAATCATCCAGTTTTTCTTTAGCTTCAGTTAACTGTGAAATATTAAGGCCTTAATTTTGTACAATAAACTTATTTGTATCCTACATATTTAGTGCTTTGTTTATTGGCCCATTGCCCTATCAGGTACTTACTCCAGAACACATCTTAAGATACATAAAATTAGAATAGTTTTTTTCTATTTGGGAGCAACTAATGATACAGCACCATTGATCCATTTTAACAAAAGCTCAAGAGAATTAGATCATACCAACTAGTAAACGTCTATTAGAGAAAAGTGAGGCAAGCAGGGTGTAATTTGATATTTGTATTCTCCAAAGCAATGAGCATAATATTTTGCTGATTTTTTTTTGGGGGGGGTCTGGTTGTGGGGCCTGAACTCTGGGCCTGGGCGCTGTCCCTCAGCTCTTCAGCTCAAGGCTAGCGCTCTGCCACTTGAGCCACAGCGCCACTTCCGGCTTTTTGCTTATGTGGTGCTGAGGAATCAAACCCAGGGCCTCAGGCATGCAAGGCAAGCGCTGTACCAGAGCCACCTTCCCAGCTATTTTGCTGATTTTAAGGATTTCATAAAACTTGGCATTAGTATTGAATGCTGGTTACTTGGGGTTTGTTGTGCTTATAAAGAGGATATAATGATTACATTAGCTCAGATAGTATTTTTTCAAAGGCTATACAAGAGGCTCATATCTTCATTTTGTTTTTTGAGGTTTTTTTTTGGGTCCAGTCGTGGGGCCTGAACTCTGGGCCTGGGCACTGTCCCTCAGCTCTTCAGCTCAAGGCTAGCACTCTACCATTTGAGCCACAACACCACTTCTGGCTTTTTTCTTTTTGCTTATGTGGTGCTGGGGAATCGAACCCAGGGCCTCATGCATACAAGGCAAGCGCTCTACCACTGAGCCACCTTCCCAGCCCCTCATATCTTCATTTTAAGACTAAGAATTCTATTTTCTATTCAAATGTTCTAAAGGCATTTTGTTTCTGGAAAATATCTCATAATGACTGAAACCCTATCTAAAAATTTTTACTGTGTTTGATTTGCCATGGAGCAATACTTCTCAAACCTCAATGTGCCCATGAGTCATTTAACTGTTTTGCCAAGATGTAAATGCACTAAGTAGACAATCCAGGTATGCTCGATGGTTACTTGTGCTTTACGACATGGATCATGGCTGGAGATACAAGTGTTGGGTTGGAGGATGAGTGTATGGAAAGGCTGTTAAATTCACCTGGTGGCCCCTTGGCCAGAAATTGAGCCAGGCAATGAGCTCATCCTGAAGCAGAAATACCCTTAGCGTTTTCAAAACACTAAAGGGAATAACTGGCATGGTGGAAAGGGCAAGTGAGGGAGAGATGGAGGATGAGATAAAAGATACAGGACTCAGTCAAGGGGTCCAATCCTATGGAACCTTGGGGGTCACAGCAAGAAAGCTCTTTAATTGCTGTTCTTACCAGTCTATCTCTAGACCCTAAAGAAGCCATGGCTTCTGTTTTAGAAACTAGACCAAGAATCTCATGTAGAAACCAGCATCATAGAAAGTATTCTTAGTGGATTAAAGGTTCAAAGAACACATCCAGAAGTCTAGCTGACAGAGGTAAGCAAGATCTGGTCTCAGAACCTGTAGGAACCAGAGTACCTTGAGCATAGCTGTTAGGTGCAACTACCTACTGCATTCTTGCAAGTTTGAATTCCTATTTGAAAGCAAAATTTACTAAGTATTCCCCAATCTCAGTCCTGCCTCTGCCTGGCACAGATGTCAGACTAACCAGAGCCTTTTCAGGATGTTTCTAGAAAGCTTGGCATCTATTTCATCTCTAAAAGGCCAAATTGACATTATTCTCACCTTATTGGATAAGTCATGCCTTTATTGGAAGGGGTGACATATACAATGTAGCAATATGAGTGTTGAGTCACCATTTCCTCAAAGTGTTTTTAAAACAGTAATTGTCTTAGCTCTCCTTGTTGAGGGCTGGCTTGGGACAGTAACAGTCTGTGAAACAGCTGCCCAATTTAGATTAAGATTTAATCAGTGCTTTTGTTTTCTCGGAGATACTTTCAGGCCCCCAGATGAAAGGAAGGGAAAATACACCAACATTCTGCTTTCCAAAATGACTTCTAATTCCTTTTTTTCCTTGGCATGAAGTAAATAGAGGATTTAAAGTCCCAATTCTAATTGACGTAGTGAATGGAAAAGATTATGGAGTGGTTAGAAAGGGGTACTTTTCCCATTGTAGGTCCCCGTTTCCTCCTCTGTAATAAAAGATTGAATAAAACAAGCTTCCAAATCAGTGCCACTATATAAAAGACCTTATATGTCTGCACACATCCCAAATAATACAATCTTTGCTGAAATTATACTCAAGTATATTCCGCTTTACCAATTTTTTGGAAAGCTACTTCCCCCAAAATAGTTTAGTAAGTTGAATTCTTGTTCCTCATTTTGTGCAGTGACTATTTAGGAATGGAATACAAGGTACTCTCTGAAACCATGTGGTCGAGTTGAAGAAGGCTTCCTGACAGACCTGTTCCAGTGGTGGGGGAATCCCCCTCTCAGAAGCCAGATCCCAATACCCCATAAAGAACAGGAACATCTTGTCTATCCTAATAGAAAATAAAATCCTTGGGGCTAGGGCCTTGGTGAATTCACTGTTGTTTCTAGTGCCCAGAATAAAACCTACTAGATGCCTGGTACATATTTATTGAGTGGATGGAGCTATGTATTTGTTCTTCAACTTTGGTGACGCATAGTAGGGCCCTTCTTTCTATGGGAAAGATAGTCAGAAGCAGGAAAGTGCAAGTTAAATAAATCTTTAACCAGTGAGCATCTTAGAGGAAGTTGCTATCATTTTGATCTTGAATGCCTTTCAAAGGCCTATGTGTTTTGGGCTGGGTCCCCAAGCAGTGCTAACAGCATGAATCATTTGAGAAGTGGGGGTCCATGGAGAGTTCCATAGGTTATTGGGGTTTGCCCCTGAAGGGAAGTGTGGGATTGCTGTTGATTTCTCCTCTTGCTTCCTGGCCGTGGTTTTACCACCACAGGCTTTGGCTACCCTGTACTGCCTCACAATAGGTCCAAAGCAATGGCATCAATGATCATGGGCTGAAACTTCTAAAAGTGTGAGAGCCAGAATAACTTTTTTTCTTTATAAGTTGATGATCTCAGTTATTTGTCATAGTGATACAAAGCTGACTTACACATTTTCTCAATTCAACTCCTTCTTCCTATTGGTAAGGTCTGGATGTGCCATTAACTGGTGTATTATAGTCTACCAGTGGTCTTGGACAAACATGAGCTCTAAAAATACTGTCACAAAGGATTTATAAACATGATTCTTTACTTACCTAATATGTAAATCCAGATTTTGGAGAGCAGTACTGGGGTTTGAACTTAGGGCTTACCACTTGGTGGACAGTTGCTCTATTACTTAAGCCAAGCCCGAAGCCCTTTTTGCTTTAAGTATTTCTCAGGAAAAGTTTTGTGTATTTTCCTGAGCCTGGCTGAACTGTGAGCCTCGTAGTTACACGTCCTGTGTAATCAAGACGACAGACATGTACCCCACACCAACTTTTTTGTTAAGATGGAGTCTTACTTTTTCTTGAGAATGGCTTGAGACTATGATCCTTCCAATCTCTGCCTCATGAATAACATGGATTTCAAGCATGAGTCACCTTACCTCGCCTGTAAGTCTAGAATTTTACTAATTGGATTTGCTCAAATCAACGTTAATTGTGTAGCTTCAGCAGATTTCAATGGCACATCCTTGCTCAGAAACAATATGAGGATTGAACTGAAAAAAAAGAATGGTTTGAAATTCTCTGTCTACTCCACAATATCCTGCTTATATATACTGTAAGCCACAGCTAACAATGGTGTATCTTGTGTATGAAAAGAAGACATAGAGTCTCTCTTTGGAAAATCAGATGCTAAATAAGCTTCTGGAGTTTAAGACCCCATTATGAAAGCCAAAGGGGTGGTGATTCCTTCCTATTGGCCAGGGATATTTATCCAGAGGTCCGGGTTTCACATAAAAGACAGGAACCTCTGAAGTCAGCCCCCAGTTTCAAAGTGCTACTCAACCCAAAAGAAAGATGGCAAGGATGTTGACGCTTTTGCTCTTGGGTCTTGTGGCTCTTTCTGCTGGGACTGGAGTATTTATGGACAGACTTGCATCCAAAAAGCTGTGTGCAGATGAGGAGTGTGTCTGTAAGAATCTTTTTATGCTTTTCAGTGTCTCTCTATTACATAATTGAAAATATATCCACTCTTAGCATAATGCCAAATTATACTGAGAGGCCAATCTGCTTGGATGTACATGTTCTTGGTGTTCAGTGTTTTGTCTTCTGTGTGGTGGGTGTCTGACAATGGAGAATTCACTTGGCTAAGACTTTGTTACAGATTTAATATTTTGGCTTGCTTACTCTTCTCAAGTTGAATCCAAGCTGCATACTGGGAGCTATTAGTCACTCTGATTTCCTCATTTTTGTAAATGTGTTGCTTTTTTATTATGTTGTCACTTTAATTTTTTTCTTTTCTTCTTCCAGATACTATTTCTCTGGCTCAAGCTCAAGAAGATTACAATGCTCCAGATTGTAGATTCATTAATGTTAAAAAAGGGCAACAGATCTACATTTATTCAAAGCTGGTAAAAGAAAACGAAGCTGGAGAATTTTGGGCTGGCAGTGTAAGATAAGATTATTTTAAAAATGATACCTAATCATGACCCATGTTGCTCTTAATTTTTTCAACATTACCTGTCTTCAACCTGTCTTCATGCCTAAAACTAGCTAATAAGCCCAACAGAATGTGAGGGCAAATGCGAAAATTCAGGCTGCTTTTGCTCCTATTGCATTTTAAAGAAAATTAGTTAATCTCATAACAAAACCAAAGCTAGGTTCATATGATGTTCCAACAAGAAGAATATCATACACATTGGAGTTTGTATGTCCCAAAGTGTTTGAATCTCATTCAAAAAACATCTGAGAGGATTTGCCAAGTGAAAGGCATGTGTGTTGGCAGTCAATGTTTCCGTGTTCCTTTGGGAAACATTACACCCTCTTTAATTCAAAGGATATGCTGTTTTTTCTTTCTTTCTTTCTTGAGTTAAAACATACCTAGCAGTCCCTGGAGTGGGATGAGACAGGGATGATTTATTGCATTTGTCTGCCATTCCCCCAAAATAGGTTCTAAAGTAATGAAGAATTAAATTGAAATGCATTCAAGTATCTGTTCATTTGAGCTGGCAAAAACTGAGAAACATGCATCCTGTAAAATAAGTGTCTATTTTTTTTTATTACGTGACTTTATTTTTCTATGGATTCAAAAGAGATTTCAGGAAAGACATAAGACTGCAGAAAACTAAGTAATACTAAAGTAGGGAGATAAGTCAAACTGGGCCACACACACACACACACACATACACCTCTTGTGGGTTAACTGCTATAAGTGAATTGCATGTTTGGTTGAGTCCACTGGACTACAGACACAAAAGGAAGATCTGGGTATTGGGTGTTTCTCATTATTAGCAAAGAGGTTTTTCAGAAGACCTTCATGTCAGTGTGGCTCTGACTGTTATTTCTTTGGGCATTTAGGTTTATGGTGACCACCAGGATGAGATGGGAATTGTGGGCTATTTTCCTAGCAGCTTGGTCAAGGAGCAACGTGTGTACCAGGAGGCCACCAAGGAAGTTCCCACCACGGTAAGCATTACAGGGGTGACCACAGAGGACACACATAGTAGAGTAAACTTACAGGATGTAAGTTCCCAATTTGTACCAATGATCAATATTGAAAGATGGGTGTCATTTCTCCATATGCTTGACTTTGTTCCACTTGAATCTATTATTGTTTTAGTGGTTCAATTTTTTGTATTCTCTAGTTTTATTTGACCAATAGAAATTGTATATGTTGAGGGTGTACTTGATATATAAATGTGTGTTATAAATGTCACAATATTTATGATATGTATTATGTGCATATGGGTATATAACATATGTGTGTATTTGTAATTGTATGTGTATTATTTATTATGTATGTGTAATTTTAGATTGTGGAATGATCATCACATTAACCTGGTTAACATCTATCACCTAATGTAATTACCTTTGTGTGTGTGTGTGTGTCTGTGTGTGTGTGTAACACTTAAGATCTACACTAAGAAAATTTCCCATTTATAATACAATACTCTTTTGACTTAGGTGTAATTTATGCTGGAAGGGGTCCTAAGGTCGTAAAGAGAGAAGTCAAAATAATATTAACTGACTCTCTCCTACTGATAGCTTACACTTATTTAGGAAAAGCAAATTGTAGAGAAAAATTAGCACCTATTTTTGATAAGATCAAACATTCTAGAAAAATCTTTGAATGTGCTTGGTTTTGCTTTTGTGGCAGATAGACTCTACTTATGCACAAAATAAGATTTTACTCTTCCCTGTGCCCTAGGGCCCTGTAAATTCATAGAAAAATAAAAGATCCTTCTGAAGTGCTTTGCAAAGTGGTTGTTTTAAAGCAATTCTCCCACAGCTAATTACTGTGCTTCAAACATTGCCCAACCTACACAGATGCAACTCACTTGTCATTTCTTGTTAGCACTAAGCTTGATCTGTCAAATAACCGTAAATTAAAAGTTTATTTGAGGCCTTCACTTTAGGTTGTTTTTGACTCAACCTGATAATTATTTTACAAACTTTGCGATTCAACCTTTATTTCTTTTATAAAATACAAATTTTACTTTGACTAAACCTGATCTTAAATAAAGTACCTTTATCTGTTTTCTGGCCCCAGTCTTCTCATTTCAATCTTTCATTGCCTTTGCTTTTCCAGGATATTGACTTTTTCTGTGAGTAAGAAATCTGTGAAAACTGAGGTAAGATGGAACATCAAAAAAGAAGAATAAATGCATATCTCTAATTTTTTACCTTTGTTACCTGAGACTGGGGCTTGGGGCTAGAAGTGGCAGGTAAAAGATTTTCAACTCAGTCTTGTTTTCTGCTGGCCTGATCTTTCCAGAAGCTGGCACAGGGTGAGGATTGACTTAAATTCATGCATTGATACCAAAGAAATATTTTCAGCACAAAGAATTTTTATATACATGAGGATGTGTATTTGTAGTCATTTCTAACTTGTAATTCTCCCCAGCTCTTTGATGCCTTGTATATAAACTTGATAAATGACAGGCCTGACTTTTAGACTTATAGCTATTATGACTATATCTTTAAATGTCTTTTAAAAAAGTTGCATAAGTTATTTAGTTGAATAACTTTCACTTTTAAATGTTCAATATGTTTTTCCTTCAATTCAAATAAGTCTGCATATGAATTGTGGGGAGGACAGTTTCTGGAAATATTTTTGATCACAGTTTTGTAATGTGTATTCCAGGATTGGAACTTAAACTTGGGACCAGGGTGCTGTCTCTTAGCTTCTTTTGCTCAAGGCTGTAACTCTACCACTTCAGCCACAGCTCCAGTTCCCTAGGAATATTTTTAATGGAATGGAATATTTTCCTTTTAACCTATACCCTTACTGGGTCTTTACTCAAGCTTCAAGTCCTCAAAAGAAAGGCCTTCCCCCAAAAGATATGTGTGTGTGTGTGTGTGTGTGTGTGTGTGTGTGTGTTTACATGCTTCTATCTCAATTTTTAATTTCTTTTTTCTGTGCAAATTCTTCTAGTCAAGAGTGATGTAGCCAGAAATCTGATGAGAAGATGCAGGTTTTATGGTCCTGATGAGCCCAGGAGTTTTCCTATCTTTAATTGTAAATCTGCATTGACTGTGTGTTATACTAATGTGATTCTTTTGATGTATGCATTAATTTTTGTGTATATATAATTAAAATGCCTTTATTAAGCTAAAAAACAAGTTTAAAATTTTCTTGCACATGAAATATATATAGATTTTGGGATGAGTAGAAATGCTGTTTGTTTTTTAGTTTTCTGTGAGCTGGTTATCCTTTAAATATAGAAAGGAAATCAAAAGAGAACATTTAGGGCAAATAAGAGACTGATTTAAACATTTAGGGCAAAACAGTTGTGTCTATGATGACTGGGTGGATATTGTTCTACCTTTTCTTTTTAATGCTGGTACTTGTGTCTGGCTTGTTTTACCTTTTTGTTTTGTTTTTAAATGGAGGTCAGTCAAGTGAACTATATTCCAAACAAAACAAAATGAAAGAACTCCACAGTTTGCTTTTTTTCTAGCTTGCTTTATTTCATGAATGGTCCTAGATAATACCTGGGTATCACAAGCACCTTCTGAGGTAAGAGGTGTCTATTCTGTCTCCATTTCATCCTGCCTCTCAGTTGTTGGTCTCCTCATTCTAGATACCCATCAGCCCTGGAGACATCCAGCAATCACCCTGGGCCAACTGTCTGGCCTCAGGCAGCCTGCTAACCTAAGTCAAGGTGCTCAGGGCCTCTGCAGCTGAATTCCTGGCCTCCTAGGACTGAACCCATCCAGAAGTAGAGGAGTCTGGTGTAAATCTCTTGGGGACCAATCTGTATTAAAAGAGAGAGAGATCATCTTCCCCTCCCCAAATCAGATAAACTTATATACAAGACAAAAGCTATAGAAATAAAAAACTGGGACAAAGGGGAATAAGCCAAAGAAAAAGAAAAAGAACCACAAACAGTGTGAACTAATTCAGCAGTGATACCCACCAGACACTATGTTGGAAATGAACTATACAGCTTGGTGGGGAGGGGAGATTGGGAGGGGAAAAACTGGGAGAAAATGAGGGAGGAGGTGACACTATTCGAAAAGAAATGAACTTATTGCCTGACTTATGTAACTGTAGCCCCTCTATTACCTTCACAATAAAATATTTTAGAAAACCACAGGCAGGACAGAACATGCTATTGGGCGAGCCTCAGTGCCCAGAGTGCATCTCTGGGAGCTGGTTGGTTTCCAGCCAGGGCCCACTAGGAACTTGTGAATCAGAATCTCTATCTCAACCCATCCTCCACCAGATGCATCCTAGCTCTCACTCCTCATCTTCTAAACAAATAAACAAAGCACTAGAGAACCTGAGAGGGGAGGCAGCCTTCAGGGTTGAACCTTGAAGACCCAAGGTTCAGCAGAATTTCAACATTCCTGATGCGACCTTCTGCACTATGTTGCTGCCACCATCCTGCCAGTAGACATCCTTAAGGAGATTCATAACTCTATATATGTAAGGGCAAGACCACTAAAATGCCTTCTGTTGCCTTTCTTTCACACCCCTCCTTAGGGTTCTCTCCTTCTATCTATGATTCAAGAACGCTCTGTTTGCAACCAACGTCATCCACAGCGCCTCCTCCCCAGCACTACCTTATACCAATTATGAGGACATCTGCCAGGTCTGAATTGGCAAATAGATTTCACTCCTGTCCCTACCCCCTTCCCCACAGGCACTATAGATATCTTCTAACCATGACTGACACCTTTATTAGATGGATAGAAGCATTTCTATCACCCCTAAAGGGGTATCTGAAGTTACCAAGGTCCTATCATAATCTATTAGCAGCAGTTTGGTTTATCTGTTTATCTGCAGAGTAACAATGGAGCCAGCTTTCTGCAAAACTGTAGGAGGTAAACCAGAACAGAGAAATCAGAATCCCCATTGGGTATGAAGATTAGAAATGCATCCTTGAAATTCCTGATGTGAATTTATAAAACCCTTTCTACACCGGGCCTAGTAAGGATTTTCTAGAGTTGGCTGTGTGAAATATCAAAGGGAAATGGAGTCACTGAAGGAATTGTCAGGATTGGCGATTTAAAACTCAACTCTTTCCAGAGACATCGGTCAATTGAAGTTTCCCTCATCCTACCACCCATTTCCAAAATGGCTCTGTTCACATACTTACTTGTGTGAACAATGGTTGACTCACCAGTTGATTTAGTTATTGTTCCCAATGAACAATGAGACTAAGTATAGTAGCAATTTGGAGCCAGTAAAGTTAAAACCTCTGCCTATTTCTTACGTGTAGAAGAAATATCATTGTAAGAGCATCACTGGTGAGAATAACTCACTTCCCATCTTAGATAAATGTGGCTCATTACTGCTTCTCATGTTTATTGGCCAAGGAGATGTGTGCCTTTGTGGATCAAACTCAACACAGGAAAATAGTGAGCACTTTCCTGTCATATTTAAACAAATCTCTGCAGGGGTGAGCCTTTCAGCTCTGAGTGGAGAAAAGAAATCAGAGCAAGCCCTAGGATGAAACTCATTTCTTCAACAATCACCCTCTTCTATCTAAAAGTGGTGAAAAACAATCAGAGAAAGAGAAATGGTTCCAGCAAATCCCATTCCTTGTTCTATCCTTGAACTACAATGCAGGCTTTCAAACATCTCAGCTGCATTCCCTACAAGTACTTTTGCATATCAGCAATTTAATGGGGAAAATGATGTATTGATCCATAGGCTTTCTATAATCTGCCCTCTATATAATCTAGCCCATTATTAACTAAGACAGGGAAAGCTCCCTGACTCCTGATTTAAATTTTTTTTCTAAATGGAAATTACTTTTCTGTCACATGTGAGCAATTATTTTAATCATTTTTCTCAAGAACACACGATGCTAAAGTCAAGGCATTGAGGGGTAAAAGGTGAGGTGGCGTTTCTAACCATCTTAACACCTTGCCTGCCTCCCTTCTCTTCTTCCTTTCCCTCCCTCCCTTTTTCCTATTTTCTGCATATGAATTTATTCTAACCAAATGAATCAGTGGAGGTGGAAATGTTAATTTCAGTTATGCTACTAGGCTGGGGAGGGGGAAGATGCCAATATCAGCCTTTAGATTTCTAACAAACAGAGGTAGAGTACTGTCACAGCCAATAAGTGTTCCCCCAGCAACCACCCTCCCCCCTAACCCCCTACTCCCGACCAACCTGGACCTGTGATCAGCAAAGTCTATTGGTTTGTTCTCTTCCAGTTCCTTCTCCTTCCCTCTCCCTTCATAAGCTGAAAATATTTAAGGGATTTATTTATTTTTCTTGGCTTCTAGATCTTTCCTTGGACTTTAAATTACACTAATAGTGCTGTCATAAACCAGACAAACCTTTAGACTTGCCTTTTTGGTCCCTGGGAAAGAGCTTCTGCTTCTACTTGATGGATAGTGGAAGAGCTGGGTTCAGCTGAGCCTGCTGGTGCCTAGGAATAGATGTGTATGCTGGCCTGGCCTGTAGAAAAAGGCCACAGGACAGGGGCCATTTTTGATGGAATGTGTTCCCAGGTCCCAGGCAGCTAGGCAGATGGACAGGACTCAACGTTTGTGAGCACTAATGTAAAATGTCTTAGATCAAGTCCCCTAGAAGCAGATCTTGAAATGGGGACTTACATGACATGACTTATAACTCCCAGGGTGAATAGATAAGAGAGAGAAAGAGGGGCAGGAGAGCAGGAATAAGAAGGAGCCAGAGCCTCAAGCCAAGTCTTCTGGTGGCTGGCCTTAGCCAGACCTCAACTTCTTCCAATTTAAAGAAGCTGAGCTTTTCTCGGTGTTGTTAGTCATTGGTAAGGTCTGAATGCATTTCCCAGATTGCATGTGTTCAAACTTAATCCTCACAGCCTTATGCTAACGCTATTTGAAAAGTGGGACCCTGGGAGGCGGACATGAGATGGTCTCAGGAGTGGCTTTGCTGTGAATGTGAGTGTGCTGACATGCTTTTTGTTTGTTTGTTTGTTTCACTGTATGAAGCTTTTTGTCATGTGTCCACAGCAAGGAAGGCCCTCAGCAAATGCCAGCACCTGGCTCTTAGACTTCCTAGCCTCTAGAACTATGAGAGAAGTCGTCTGTATTCTTTATAAATTACCCAGTATTGGGCATTTTGTTAAAGTCACAGAAACTGGACAGAGCTAAATCATTGACTAAGGGAAGCCAGGGCCCTGTCATTGTAAAGTTAGCGGCATGTGGGCAAAGTAGTCTCAAGCCGCCTATGAGTGCTTCCGATGGAAAACAAAATCATGGGTTCCATTCTAAACATCACAAAGGCATGAGGGGGGGGGATATCTGATTTTATCTCCTCCAGCCAGCTTTGCCCTGCATTTCTTCAACCTTTGAACACACACACACACACACACACACACACACACACACACGTTGCCCCTGTCTCCTCTATGAATCAAGAGGGTATTCTAGTATTCTAGCCTCTGATTTCCTTGGTTTGCTTCTGTAGTCCCTGAATTGTTCTGCATACCATGGTGGGAGGAACTTTGGTGGGACTAGGGTGACCTCTAGTGGTAAGCTGGGATTTGGCATACAGAGAGATGCTTCTGTTTTTTTGTTTTTGTATTTTTAAATTATGATCCTTAAAAATTCTCATGCCAATTGATTGTGCTATTTCAAAACTTGGGGGTTATACCAGGTGTAAACATCTCATCTTTACCAGTATTTGGAAGTGACAAGGTCAGGGGGCCTTCTTCAAAGGGACTCTTCATATCCATTCAATACAAAAGATCTGGAAATCAACTTGACATCTGGTTAGCGATAAGGGTATTCACATGCCTTCATGACTGGCCTTATAATAAATCTGATGGATTTGAAATTTCATATATTAGAGCAAAGATGACATTTCCCTTTCAGACCCATTTTTTGCATGTTTTCTTTAGATACAGAGCCCTGCGGAGTTTATAATTTGTTTTAGTTGATTTAATTCATTTACAAAAAAAAAGGTGCAATAGCACCTTGCTCTGGGAGAATAGAAACTTGTGTAGAAAACAATTAACACAAATCCAACCCCCTCCAGGGCACCGTAGGGTGGCTGAGAGGCATGAGGCTTGGTGTTGCAAACCACTCACTTTGCAAAGTGTGGGGAGCAGGGATCTGAAGTAAATGGCCCAGCTTCATGATTCAACTATAAGCTGTTGGTGACAGCTTGCTGGAATATGATGAATGAAGGATGCATGTGGGTTTTTACTTTGTCTATATGGTAGCTTTTATTTGGGAGCTATTTGGATCCCTACTGCACTCCTACCCCTTCCACAAGCATTGGGCAATGCCCTACATCATGTTTAAAACTGGAGAGGGGCATCCTGGTCATTGAGTGGCTAGAGACCAGGCATGCTAAGTACATGACAATACTCAAGAGAGCACCCCAACAAAGAATACTCAGGACCCCATTTGTGCAGGATGCCATTATAAAGAAGCCATATTCTAGGAGATGATATTAATCAGTGGATGAATTCTGAAAGAATGACAAATGTTAGGAAGATCTTAGCAATTTTCTGGCTCGGTGTTTGTTTTTCAAGACTGGTCTTCAAATGTCTTTGTTTTGTAACAAGCCATTAGGCAGAGCTGGTACCTGAAAAATAGGTTTGTGTATGAGATTTTTTTATGTTGTTGCTGAATTTAAATTTAAATTGCAAATAAACACTCTTGGAAATTTGATATACTCCTCTTTGGGGCTTTGACCCTGCCACACTTCTCAACCCTCCTACTGGTATGTCTTTTTTTCAATTCCTGCTTCTTCTGGAAACCAAGACCAGAAGTATGATTTTTTTTTTCTGTCTCTAACAAACAGGCCCTGTTCAGGATTGCTGAAAAGCAAGCAGGACATGAGAAGAAGGAGTGGCACTCCAAGTTATACAGTGTCTCCTAAGCCCTATTAGTCTCTACTCACACGTGGAACTTGCCTCAGTGACTGTCTTGGACTCTAATTAAGGCTTGCAATTCCAGCTGAGCACTGGTGGCTCATGCCTGTAATCCTAGCTACTCAGGAAGCTGAGATCTGAGGATTGGTTTGAAGCCTGCTCAGGCAGGAAAGTCCATGAGACACTTATCTCCAATGAACCACTAGAGAATCAGAGAACCAGAAATGGAGCTGTGGCTCAAAGTGGTAGAGCACTCAGAGACAGAACCCAGGCCCTGAGTTCAAGCCCTATGACCTATGGGAGAGGGGAGAAGAATCACAATTTCTTTCCATTGGGGTAGAGATTATAGAAGGCAGAGTGGTGGCAAAATGTGGAAGATTTGTTTTCCTTTACTTCCAACCTCATCCTACCTCACCCTTCCCAAAGAAAGGAAAAATGCCAAAAGCAAGTGATTTAATCTACCATCAGCTCAGGTTTATCCCAGGCTTCTTTGCATGGCAGAGTAGCAAATGCTCCAAGTTGCCTATGGCAAGAATTCCCTACAGGGTCACACTGCTTCAGGAAGGTGGAATAGGACTTGGCTCTATTTTATATTCAAAGTTCCTGATCATTTCTAGCCACCCAATGCTTTCCCACTCAGTACACAGGCCCTACTGTCCAAACAAGACAGTTCTTTAATTCCTCCACTTTCTGGTAGGAACATGACTTAGAGCTAGGGAAGACATATAGTGCAGCCTATTGGGTGTACTTTATTAAAAGGTAAGATTATACCTGAAGCAAAGGTTAGGCAAACATTTGCTTAATACCGCAGAACTGAACAGAAAGGGAAGATTTTTTTTCCCCCTCAAGTCGGGAAGCTGAAGAAAATGGCTGCAAGGTTAAGAAAGGTCTTTACTTAAAGGTCAAACCAAACTATAATGGGAAAGCCTTTTAAAATCTTGAAATAAGGATTGTTTTTCTTTGTATAGGAAGACTGGTTGCAAGTGAATATTTGCCTCCTTTTCCAAAGTTTCAAAATCCCATATGCCATTTGGAAAAAAATAAAGGATCCTGAAATGTAAATGGGTTTATTATTGAAGAAGAGTGGTGACTGGCCCTAATTAGATACAGCTTCTAATTGAACTAGGAAAAAAGTTGTTGAGCCTCTGCTATAAAGCTCTACCAAGTGTCCTGATTCTTTGTGGCTCTGGATCCACTTCAAGCACCTCCAAGCCACAGAGAGCCAGGCCATGTCACGTATGACATGGGAATGTAATTTCCCAAAAGCGGCGGGTTTTGAGCCTATTGTGAGACTAGAAAATTTACATTTCCTGTTAATAGTTAAGAATTTCAGGGTGTGGCAGGGAAATGGGGTCAGTACCCAGGTTTTGGAAGGTTCATCTATTTTCCATGTGGTTGAGACAACCGTAGTTTGAGCAGCTTCCAGGCTGTTCTATAACCAAATAAATGAAAAGATGAACATGCCACGTGGTTCTTTCCCAACCCCTTGTCTGTTACCAACTCTCCCCATCCCCCCTTAAAAAAGCAGTCCAACACCTTTAATTGTCCTCTTTCTGAAACTCGTTTGAACTTGTTGTTGTTTGGTATTAAGATGAGATCAATATAGGTGGATTTAATGGAGGGTTATTTTTTGGGGGGGGGGAGGGAGTCCGGTTGTGGGGCCTGAACTCTGGGCCTGGGCACTGTCCCTCAGCTCTTCAGCTCAAGGCTAGTGCTCTACCACTTGAGCCACAGCGCCACTTCTGGCTTTTTGCTTATGTGGTGCTGGGGAATCGAACCCAGTGCCTCATGCATGCAAGGCAAGTGCTCTACCACTGAGCCACCTTCCCAGCCCTTGATGGAGGGTTTTGATTCTGTGGAAATTATGGCATGACTCACTTCTTCAAGATTCATTATACCAGTTGTAGAGATTTTGAAACCATGTTTCACTCCATGTCTGATAGGAAACATTGTGCTGGTGGCTCACACCTGTTATCCTAGCTACTCAGGAGACTGAGATCTGAGGATTGAGGTTCAAAGCCCACCAAGGTAGAAAAGTCCATGAGATATTTACCTCCAATTGATCATCAAAAAGCCAGAAGTACAGCAGTGGCTCAAATGGTACAGTGTCAGCCTTGAGGAGAAACATCTAAGGGACCAGCATCTAGGTCCTGAGTTCAAGCCCCAGAAATGGCATTCAAAAATTTAAAAAGTAAACAGTGCCCTGAACCCCTGGAACTTCTAAGTGTCTGTTCACTGCCAGGCATGCCTCACAAGCTTCTGCCCCCTGGGGTCTCCAGGGCCTCCTACAGGGGCAGCATTCATCTTTAGAGGGCTACATATCTTCTAGAACTCCTCTGCACTCAGGCTGCTGTGTATGCTCTCTGATACATTTACACCAATCTAGTGGTCCTCAATTCTCCTCGCTTCCATTCTCTCTGGGATGTGGCTCTTCCAAGCCCCCACATTCTGCTAGCTCTCTGATGGCTCCCATTTCCTATATTTGTCCAGCTTTTCCGATTCTACTTTGTAAGAGGGTTGGTGGGCAGTCACAAACTGGTCTGTCACTCCTGGAAGAAGGAACTTTTTGAGCATTTCTCACATGAGACAGTGAAGTCCCTACTTGTTCAGCTACCAAGAGTTTGGTTACTTGCAGCCAAATGAATACCTAACTGATAAATTTGATGCCACCAGGACCATGCTCAGGCATGCTCAAGCATGCTCAGTTAGCGTTCATAACCATGCAGGCAAGGGGTCTCAGGAGAAGGCCACTGAGCTGCCTGACTTGATTAGAATAGAGAACCATGAAAAGCAGAATCTTGAGAAAAAAAAGTAATTACTTTGTAGTAGTCAGAAAGGGATAATTTGGATGTTTTCATTTTGAGAACAAGAGGAAAGCCTCATAAAGTCTACTAACAGGATGAAAGGGCTATTAGAGAGAAAACTTTGGGAACTGCTGAGTGGTAATATTTTGAGTACAAGTTAATAACTTGCTGGAAACCCAAGAGGGAGGCATTTTGTCTTAGCTTTGCCATTAAGCACCAAGCTGAAACTTCCTGTACATGATTTATAACCCTCAGAGCTCTGCAGATGTCATTAAAAAGTACTAAATAAAGCCTGACACTTCCCAAGGTGTCCCATAGCTAGGGACACAGAGAGCTAAGGGGTCTCTTCCAAGGTCAGACTCTAGGAAGCTGAGAGCTCATGGGAATGAGTAGGTTAAATGAGAAGCGCAATCAACACACACATGCACACATTACACAGACACAAACTTGCACACTCAAATACACACAGATAGAAGTGGTTGATAGCAACGAACTATTTAAATATAATTTCCTCTATGAGTCATATTCCAAAGATGGTCCTGTCAAAGTATCTAGTCTTTTTACAATAGCCATGGAGTCTTCCATTAACAAACCATGTTTCAGCCAGGTGCCAGTGGCTCACACCTATAATCCTAGCTACTCAGGAGGCTGAGATCTGAGGATCACGGTTTAAAGCCAGCCTGGGCAGGAAAGTCCGTGAGACTCTTATCTCCAATAAACCACTAGAAAACTGGAAGTGGTGCTGTGGCTCAAACAGTAGAGCACTAGCCTTGAGCTGAAGAGCTGAGGGACAGCATCCAGGCCCAGAGTTCAAGCCCCACAACCAACAAAAAATAAATAAAGAAAGAAAGAAAGAAAGAAAGAAAGAAACTGTGTTTCTTCCCTCCTTTACATCTAGGTGGACCTGATACTCTGGAACTTCAGAAAAGGACAGTATGGCTCACACCCATAATCCTATTTACTCAGGAGGGTGAGGTCTGTGAGGATCAAGGTTAGGAGCCAGCTCTGGTAGATGAATCTGAGAGGCCAATGAAACTAAGCCAAAAGTGGAGGGGTGACTCAAGTGGTCAACGACTGGTGGATCACCAGCTATGAGTAAAAAATAAAAGCTGAGAGAGCTGGAAGCCCTGGGGTCAAGCCGCAGAACTGGCATGCGCGCGCCGTGCGCGCGCGCGCGCGCACACACACACACACACACACACACACGAGGGCAATACAATCCTCATTGGCTCTCTTGGGGCAATACAATCCTCATTGGCTCTCTTGGGACTTCTGACCTTGAAAAGACCTTGCCACTGTGTTGTGTGTTGTTCTGGTCATAGACTTCTCACTGAGGTCCTAGGTGACAACCAGCTTGACCTACCATCATCAGTAGCAGCAGCAGCAACTGTGTCAGCAATCATGGTTCCAAAGCATCCTGCCCCTTGACTTTGACTGGCCCTAAGATACTATGGAGTCCAGATAGTCTGTCTCTACAGCGGTTGAAAATTTGCAAGTTCATAAGCAAAGTAAGTATTGCTTTCAACTACTATTTGGAGATGGTTACTGGTGCCTCACACTATAATCCTAGCTACTCAAGAGGCTGAGTTCTGAGGATTATAGTTCAAAGCCAGCAGGAAAGTCCATGAGACTTATCTCCAATTAGCCAACAACAAAGCTGGAAATAGAGCTGTGGCTCAAGTGATAGAGTGCTAGCTTTGAGCAAAACAGCTGAGAGACAGTGCCCAGGCCCTTAGTTCAAGCCCGAGGGCTGGCACATACACACACAAAAAAACCTATTTGGTAATAATAAAAAGTTGTGCAGCCACAACTTAACTCCCTACATCACTTCTGAGTGCAGTGCTTACCAGGTAGCTCAGATATCACTTATGACAGAGACGATGACTCATATATATGTATACTAACATGTCCAGGTCTACACAGGCTGCAAAATACATGAGTGGTTCAAGTGAATGCATAAAAGGAAAGATTTGACTCACCAAACCTTCACCTAGAATGCCTTTCCTTGTAGAAGAGATGGACAGAAATGCTGTTACAGGTCTAGCTCCAACCTTTGAACAGTACTGCCTTACAGATACTTTATTGAGGAAAAAGTAGAAATAGATGAAGGAATATTGGACAGAGACTATGAACAGGCTGTCCATGATGATATAATTGATTTTTTAGGAATGTATTCATGTTTTCATTTCAATGATTCTTACATTTTTATGTCAAAAGGCATTTTTATAAGAATGAATGAGATTTCTATTGTGTGTGTGTGTATGTTTACTGAAATATAACTATTAGGAGTTATAGTATAATGTATTAGAATATATTTTGAACTTGAGTAGGAGTTTTGAGAGTTTCTAAGATCATTCTAAATATTGAGGGTTTTTTTTTTGTTTGGTTTGTTTTGTCCGGGTCTGAACTCTGGGCCTGGATGCTGTCCCTCAGCTCTTCAGCTCAAGGCTAGTGCTCTACTGCTTGAGCCACAGTGCCACTTCTGGCTTTTTCTGCTTATGTAGTGCTGAGGAATTAAACCCAGGGCCTCATGCATGTAAGGCAAACACTCTACCACCGAGCCACCTTCCCAGCCCTAAATATTGAGTTTTAATTTATGATGGGATGGTTTGGATCTGAAATGTTCACTACAGCTCATCTGTAGAAGTCTGTCCCTAAGGAACAGTGTGTGGAAGTTGTTGATTGGGTCACAAGAATTCCAAGTGCACCTCATGAGTGGTTAACTCACTTTTGGATTCATAGCTTAACGGATGTTGGGAAGTGGTAGAAACTATAGAGGGTAGAACCTAGTTGGAGGAAGTGGGTTACTAGAGGTATGACCTTAAAGGTATATTTTGTCCCTGGCTTCTTCCTCTCCCTGCTTCTTTCTGCTTCCTGGAAGCCATTGAGGTGAGCAGCTTGGTCTGTCTTACATTTCTACCATGATGTTTTGTCTTACCACTGGCCTCAAACAATGGGGCCAAATGACCCCGGACTGAAGCCCCCTGGAACCACAAACCCAAACTTTTCCTCCCTTAAACTATTTCAAATGGCTTTGTTTGGGTTGTTTCTGCTTGTCCTTTTGCTTTCATAAGACAGGGTCTTGCTGCATAGTCCAGGTTGTTCTCAAAGTTGTTCTACCTCCTGAGTGCTAGTATTACCAGCAGGTGCTCACACCCAACTCTCAGGTATTTTGTCATAACAATGGAGAGCTGATTCAAAGGTATTCATAATAGCTAAGTTTCCTTACGTAGGCAGCGAAAAAATGATAAGTAGAAAGTATAATCTGCTACATGATTTTTCCGGAAGAAGAGCGGGCATGTGTGTGAGGGTGAGGGGTGGGAGCTGTTGCTAATGACTTGGGATGTTGGTGTGTCACATAGGAATAAGAGCATCATCTCCAAAGGAACTCAGCAAGGTAAATTTTACTTCTACAGAAGTAGAAGTACTTCTACAGCAGCCAATCATCTTACAAGCAAGCACACAGAGCAGGTAGGATGCTCCCTCTTTTTTGGGGGGGGTCCGGTCATGGAGCCTGAACTCTGGGCCTGGGCACTGTCCCTCAGCTCTTCAGCTCAAGGCTAGCACTCTACCCACAGCGCCACTTCCGGCTTTTTTTTCTGCTTCTGTGGTGCTGAGGAATCGAACCCAGGGCCTCGAGCAGGCAAGACAAGTGCTCTACTACTGAGCCACCTTCCCAGCCCTCCGTTTTATCCCTAATGCATCAGGCTCTGACCCCTGCTTAAACTGGCTGAGCTCAAGTTCACAGTCTGCTCACAACTGGCTAGTTTGTAGAATGTAGCATGTCCTTGTAGCTCACCTCTTCTTCTTCTTCCTTTACTTTCTGATACTGTCTTAGCAAAATAATCAACAAGAGCCAGGCCATCAGGCCAAAGCAGAAACTTTTATGCGACTTGTTTTGATGGAAAAGATGGCATTTCTCATAGGGCCTACATGGAATAAGCCAGCTAACTCATATTTTCTACTCTCTTTTTGCCCACTCTTTTTCTTTTTGATTTGTGCCAGTCCTGGGCTTGAATTCAGGGTCTGGGCACTGTCCCTGAGCTAAGGCTACTGCTCCACCACTTGAGCCACAGCCCCACTTTTGGCTTTTTCTGAGTAGTTTACTGGAGATAAGAGTCCTATGGACTTTCCTGCCTGGACTGGCTTTGAACTATGATCCTCAGATCTCAGCCTACAGAGTAGCTAGGATTTCAGGCATGATCCATTGGTTGGTTCCTAGTGATTTAATCATAAGATATATAAATTCCAAAGCCATGGCATCTTTACCAGAAGCCATTAGGCACTGAGAGTCAGTAAGAATGAAATAATAAAGCAACAGACTAAGACAGAGACATAGTGGGTACAGGCACTGGTAACTCATACCTGTAATCCTAGTTACTCAGGAGGCTGAGATCTGAGGATCTCAGTTCAAAGCCAGCCAGGGCATGAAAGTCTGTGAGGCTTTTATATCCAATTAGCCATCAGAAAACTGATAGTGATGCTATGGCTCAAAGTGTTAATGGTGCTACCTTTGAGCAAAAGAACTTAGGGACAGTGCCTAGTCCCCAAGTTCAAGCCCCACAACTGACCAAAAAAAAATCATCATTAGGAATTAGTGTGATCTCCGAATTCATGCTCCTAATTCTTAGAAAAGAGACTATCTCATTGATGTAGATGTCCTCCATTGGTAAACCCAAACCCAAACATCTATAGTTTATATGTGCTGCTGCTAGTGATATAGGGCTGTGTACGCAACAATCAGCATAAGCTTGGAGACTGAACAGATTCCAAGATGAATTTACTGTATCGGTGGATATTACTTAGGCACACATAGGCTATGCAGATGGTCTAGCTTGATGTACTCCTTTCAACCCGGTGTACTGAGTTTGCTTGGCCAGTGAGTGATGCAAGGGCTGCAGCATGATGGGAAAAGTCCCTGGTGTGTGAGGACAGTGAATAAAGTGATGCTTGAAATTTTCAGCAGCAACAACGGGTGCAGAAAAGCCTGGGCTTGCTGGTCTCATGATCACCTGACCCTCCACGGTTGTATTAACAATAGAATGGATGCCTTGCTTTTAGAGAGTGATTAAGGGGTTCATATAGTTTTCAAAATCTGAATTAAAAGAATGCTGAGCTTCGAGGTCTATTTTCATTGCCCAGGTTTTCAGGTCCAGGAGAGTGTAGCAGGTTCTGCAGAGGAACAGAAGCCAATAGAATGTATGTGAAGGGACTTATTAATTGGCTCATGCACTCAGAGGCTACACAGCTGCACAATGATGGCCTGCAGGCAGGAGAGCAGGGGAAAGCAATAGTTCCTAAATTCAAGAAATCAGAACTGGGAAGGTGGCTCAGTGGTAGAATGCTCGTCTTGCATGCATGAAGCCCTGGGTTCGGTTCTTCAGCACCACATAAGCAGAAAAAGCCAGAAGTGGTGCCGAGGCTCAAGTGGTAAAGTGCTAGCCTTGAGCTGAAGAGCTGAGGGACAGCGCCCAGGCCCAGAGTTCAGGCTCTACCACTGACAAAAAAAAAAGAGAAAGAAATCAGAAGCCTGGGAATAACAGGGACCAATCATATAGTTCCAGTCTGAGGCTGAAAGCCTTGGAGAGTCACTGGTATGAGTCCATTTTCAAAGGCTGAAGAATCTAGAGGCTGACATTCATGGGGGAAGGCAGCACGCAAAAACAGAGAAACAATGTCCCACACGACCACCACCAACAAAATGCTCAGAAAGGTCATTCATATGTACAAACACAAACTTCCTCCTCTCCTGTGCTTTTATCTCAGCCACCCCATCCCTGGTGGATCATGTCATCATATTCACATTCAGGGTACCTCTTTCCCACTCAGTTCTCATAGCCACACTGGGAGGTATGTTTCACCATGTTCCTGAGTATCTCAATACAGTCCAGTTGACAACCACAATCAGCTATCAGAGAAAAATCTAGAGCCTGTTTGGGAAAGTAGTAGTAGTAGTAGTAGTGTATGTGTGTGTGCATGCCAGTACTAGAGCTTGAACTCAGGACCTAGACACTGTCTTTCAGCTTATTTGTTCAGGTTGGCACCCTACCACTTGAGCCACAGCTTTATGCTAGGCATTTTGATGGTAAATTGGAGTTTTCATGGACTTTCCTGCCCCTGCTGGCTTTGAACCTTGATTTTCAGATCTCAGCCTCTTGACTAGCTAGGATTGCAGGTGTAAAGCTGGTGCCTGGTTAAAAAATAAATAGTACCTTTAAAGATGATCTTAAACACAAAAGAAGTTAGTTTACTGGTATATGATGAGGGTGTACTCTAAGAATAGGGGAAGGAAGAAATGGTGCTAAAAAGCAAGAAGGAATAAACAGAGTCTTGTGAAGCCTATTTGGTTTGATTTAAAGGAATTCACAAAAAGAAGGGAAAAATCAATACAGATTTATTCCTCAAGTTCTTCAGGAAGAAAAGAAGTAATCAGTGGAAAACTTTTAAAGGGAGAAAATAATATGCTCCTCCCCATATAAAAATAAACCATAAAATTTAAAAATAATGTTGCACTGGTTGAAAACCTAGCAAACAGATCAATAAAGTGATCCAGTCCTGAAAGGGACTTTAAGTTTGTTTGAATGCTTGAAGTAAAACAGAGGAAACATCATAGTAAAACAATGACAGAGCAGAGGAGAGATAGGATTGACCTTGTTTTACATTATACATACAAATACAACCAGCCAATAGGAATGAACAGAAATGAAACAAAGAAGAGGTTGGGCTGGGAAGGTGGCTCAGTAGAAGAGTGCTTGCCTTGCATGCATGAAGCCCTGGGTTCTATTCCTTAGCACCACATAAGCAGAAAAACCCTGAGGTGGTGCTGTGGCTCAAGTGGTAGAGCTTTGAGCTGAAGAGCTGAGGGACAGCGCCCAGGCCCAGAGTTGAGGCCCCATGACCAACCAAAACAAAAACAAAGACAACAAAAAAAATAAGAGGTAATAATTCAAAGTAAATGAGGCAAGGAAGGATGAACTTTAGCTGGGCTTAGGTGGTAATGGTCTTTTTTAGCTTCAAATGATGAAGTGACAGTTGCTCAGCCTTTGCTGGGTCAGGCCACCACAAGGAGAGCTGATGGGCCACAAAGTAAGAGCAGACTTTCACCTTAGTAATTGTCACCAAGATAGGTCTCAATAAGCAGGATCAACATTTGGTCCCTTTAAACCAAATTTTTAAGCTGTATACAAGTTTGTCAGAATCTCTCAAAGTAAATTGTTAAGTAAACAGAAAGAAGAAGGAAAGAAAGAAAGAAAGAAAGAAAGAAAGAGAAAGAGAGAAACAGAAAGAAAGGAAAGGAAAGGGAAAGGGAATGGGGAAAGGGAAAAGAAAGCCAAGCACTGGTGGCTCACACCTAGAGTCCTAGCTATTCACGAGTCTGAAGGACTACAATCTGAAGCCAACCAGGATGAGAAAATCCACTAGAGTTCATCTCCAGAATAACCAGCAAAAAGTTGTGCTGGAGGCATGGATTAAGTGGAAAAGTTTCAGCGAGGCAAGCCAAGTAAGCTCAAAGACCAAAGTTTGAACCCTGGTATCAGCACACACACACACACACACACACACACACACACACACACACACACACACACAGAGAGATAAAGTATAAACCAGAGTCTATCTTAGACTATTCAATTGACACTGGTAAATTAGACATACCAAAGCAAAATATAACTCAGGATGCTCCATACTTTAACCCGCATTTTAAACGCAACACAAAGGCAGTATCACTGGCTATAGAGAATTGTCTTAAAAGTTTCTTGGCTGCTTTGTATGTCCCTCCCCCATGGTATAACACCTATTTTCACTCTATTTGATGTTGATATAATTAGGGGAGGGGAAGGGAAAAATTGATTAAATAGGGATACAGGTGGACCCATTGCAACAATGAGATGTACAAGACTTATGTCAAAAAACAAACTTTACAACTTTGGAGAGGGGAGGAGATGGGAGGACAGGGATGGTAAGGGAAAACAAAGGAGGAGGCAACGATGCTTGATAAGAAATGTACTCATTCCCTTGCTCATGTAATTGTAACCCCTCTGTACAGTATTTTCACAATAAAAAACTTATTAATACTAATAAAAAGAAGTTTTGTTGAGCAGGCCAGAGGTTGGAGCTTAAATAGAGGTGCCAGGAAATTTCCATGGTAACCTGATAGCCATCTCAGGGATCCTAGGGAGGAACTGGTCTGGCCTCAGGAACAAGCCAAGTTCTTGCAGTACAAGAACCACATCCACCTCTCATTCTGTTCTTTTGAGCTTCTAGCACATAGTTCACTCAAAATCACAGTTAAAATTCTAAGCTACTCAGGAGGCTGAGATCTGAGGATGACAGATAGAAGGCAGCCCAGGCTGGAAAGTCTGGAAGACTCTTTTTTTTGGGGGGGGGTCCGGTCGTGGGGCCTGAACTCTGGGCCTGGGCGCTGTCCCTCAGCTCTTCAGCTCAAGGCTAGTGCTCTACCACTTGAGCCACAGTGCCACTTCTGGCTTTTTTCTTTTTGCTTATGTGGTGCTGAGGAATCAAACCCAGGGCCTTGAGCATGCAAGGCAAGTGCTCTACCACTGAGCCACCTTCCCAGCCCCTGGAAGACTCTTATCTCCAATAAGCTACTCAAAAAAGAAAAGTTTGTAGAGATTGAAGGATTGACCGCACCCTATGGTCCCAGGCCCATAGAGACACTAGGCAAAATCCCATCTGTGTGAACCTGTTTGAAGTGCAGGCAGGGCAATCCACCTAAGCCCAGCTGCAAACATCCCAGTGTGGGCCCAACTGGAAGGTCCCTACCTTGCTTGACCTAGTGGCTTTTTCATTAACCTCTGTCTCCTTGCTCTGACCTCCTGTAAAAACCCAGCTCCTGTCCCAACTCTTCCTGCACAACTTCCAGACCCTCCAAACCCACAGGAAGATCTGTGCCTCAATAAACAGTCCTTGCCTCTTGATGATTGAGTCCGGCCTATTCCTTCTCCGTTCTCCTCCATTTTCCTAACAGAGATGAGGATGCATCTATACATAAATGAGCATGATAAACAGAAATTCCTTTGTACAACTATTTGAAGATAATAATAAAAATGAGGAACAAAAGGTTAAGTAGAAATCATTCACTATACTATCTAGGAAGATTTCCCATCATTTAGAGAAAAAAAAAGCAGCAAATAACCTCACATTTGTTAGCACTGGGTTTTGTGAACCACTTTCTGTTTCCTTCATGCAGAACAATGAATTGGCCGCTATGCTCTTCTTCTGTCTTCTTTCTGGAGCCAAGCTATAGTTTTCAGACTTCCTTGAGTCCAGAATTCTGGAAGCAACTGAGGTTCTGATGATTAAAGAGCCGATTGGCTCACAGGATGACCGCGACACAGGAGTAGGAAGGAGGCCTTCATCTTGTATTGTGGCTGTCTCTAATTAGATCACCAGTAGAGACTGGCAATGTAGTTGTAATTTGTCATTCATCATACATGTAGTTTTTCTACTGTATAATGTAATGTAATATTTCAGAAGGCTACATAATGAAGTGGCCAGTCTTGTTTAAATGGCCAAGAGATAATGTCACAAAATCATGTGTAAGTAAAGGTCCTTTCAAAGCGTGAGATCATCCAATAAATTTGTGTGTGTATGTGTGCTCATGTGTGTGCCTGTGTACATGTGCGTGCATTCTAGTACTAGGGCTTGTGCTCTTGCTGTGCTTTTTCACTTGAATGACACCTCTGCTTCTGGATTTTGGTTAATTGTAAATAAGAGACTCGAAAACTTGTCTGCTAGGCTGGCTTTGAACTTTGGTTCTCGGATCTGAGCCCCCAGCTAGGACTGCAGCTGTGAACCACTGGCACTCTCTTTTCAGTGAATTTTAATGAACACAGAAGAACAAAAAAGTTCACGGATACATTTACAGATTCCACAGTGCAACTAAACTGCAAGTCGTTTCTGACTTGTCAAATTTTGACGTGGTAGCAAAGAAAAAGATCCACAATTATCCAAAAATGCTACACCTCTGTGAGAGGCTGGGTTTTCTTAATATACTTCAAAATGACAAACTGAAATAGATTGAATACAGAAGCAGATGTGAGACTCTAGGTATCTTTTATTAGGTCATATGTTATAGACATGCACAAATTCAAACAACACAGTGCCTTTTATTGGCTTTTTCATTTTATTGCAAAGATAATGTACAGAGGAGTTACAGTTACATGAGCAAGGTAAAGAGTACATTTCCTCTTGAGCATTGTTACCCCCTCCTTCCCTTCCCTTTCCACCTCCCCAACTCCTCCCTTCCTCCACCCCCTGCCCAGAAGTTGTAGAGTTCATTTTTAACATAGTATCTTGTACATCTCATTGTTACAATGGGTCAGGCTGTATCCTTATTTTAGCATTTTGTTATTTCCCTTCCCCTCCCCAAAATAGAAAAATGCATATACCAGATGCAGGGTACCAGAATCAAAAACAGTGAAAACAGGAGTTATACCATGAGGGAAGAACATATGAAAGAAACAAAAGAAATCACATAGTACATTATAAGTACATTAAAAGCAACAGCAACAAAGATAAGACCTCTTGTGTCACTATCTTGGGGTTCATTTTGCTTAGCACCATCTTATATGGTCATATGTGCATAGCTTTTGACCTTTTCTACTTTTCTGGTAAGATTAGCCTAGACATACACTAGTTATTGCAAATAAGGGAAACCATGGGACCTATGTTTCTTCGGGACTGGCTTACTTCACTTAGTATAATTTTTTCCAAGTCTTTCCATTTCCTAAAAAATGGGGCAGTGTCATTCTTCCTGATGGAGGCATATATATATATATATATATATATGTATATATATATATATATACATATATATATATATATATATATATAAACATTTTCTTGATCCATTCATCTACAGAGGGGCATCTGGGTTGGCTCCATATCTTAGCTATGGAGAATAATGCTGCGATAAACATAGTTGTGCTGATAGTTTTAGTATGGCCTTGTTTGTGAACATTTGGGTAAATGCCCAAAAGTGGCATTGCTGGGTCATGGGGGAGCTTTATGTGGAGTCTTTTGAGGAACCTACATACTGCTTTCCAGAGTGGTTGAACAAGTTCACACTCCCACAACAATTCAGTAGGGTTCCCTTTTGGCCACATCCCCTCCAGCATCTGTTGTTATTAGATTTCTTGATTATAACCATTCTTACTGGGGTGAGGTAGAATCTCAATGTTGTTTTGATTTGCATTTCTTTTATGGACAGAGAAGTGGAGCATTTCTTCATGTGTCTATTTGGCCATTCTTATTTCTTCTTCAGAGAAGTTTCTCTTTAAGTCTTTAGCCAGTTATTAATTGGGCCGTTGTTTCTTTGAGGATTTGTTGTTGGAGTTTAAAAGTTACTTTTTATCAAAATCTTATTTATCTTCATATGTAGTAAATCCATTGTTACTTTCATATATAAACAAATATTATTTTATTTATTTATTGGTGCTGGTCCTGGGGCTTGAACTCGGGATCTGGGCACTGTTCCTGAGGTCTTTATGCAGAAGGCTAGTGACCTACCAATTTGAGCCATAGCTCCACTATTGGCTTTTTGGGTAATTTATTGGATGTAAGAGTCTCATGAACTTTCTTCCCTGGGCTGGTTTTGAACTGCAATCCTCAGATCTCAGCCTCCTGAGTAGCTAGAATAATAGGAGTGAACCACCGATATACAGCATAAATAAACATTAACCTTTTAATATTTATGAGTAATAATACCATAAGTATGGATAAGTGTGATCCACTTAAAGAGGTCCTTTGAGTAAAGAGCTTGGAAACTGCTGTTAAAGTGAATGCAATCAATTTCATGTTTCACCAGGCCAAGAGATGGCGCCATGAACACACATTGCACTCCCGACAAGCCTTAATTTTGAAGCTTTCGTTTCTGCAGTAAAACAAGAGATTTGGACTATCCTAGAACAAGTCCAGATTTTTTTTGGGGGGGTGGGGGGGACCCACTGGGGCTTGAACTCAGAACATCACACCTGCTAGGCAAATGCTCTATCATACGAGCCATGCCTCAGTCCACAAGCCCAAAATTTTGTACATAACATTGAGGGTAAGGAAGGGCACAATAAAGACCATTTCTTTCTTTTTTCTTTTTTTTGTTGGTAGTGGGGCTTGAACTCTGGGCTTGGGCGCTGTCCCTGTGCTCTTCAGCTCCAGGCAAGCGCTCTACCACTTGAGCCACAGCACCACTTCCAGTTTTCTATTGGTTTATTGGAGATTAGAGTCTCACGGACTTTCCTGCCTGAGCTGGCTTTGAACCTTGATCCTCACATTACAGGACACTAGGATTACAGGCGTGAGCCACTGACACCCAGCACAATAAAGACTATTTCTAAGCCTGAAGAGAGGCCAGGAAGAAACTGTGATCAGACTTAAGAAGGGAAAGAAGGAAAAGAGAAAAGAACGTGGTTCCAGAGTGGCAAAGGAAACAGCGCGGCACAGTGGCACTGCCTACATTCTCAATGATGTCCCACCCGTGTCTGACATCCAGACTTAGGAAACCTTGCCAGATTCTCGGCTGTCAGTGAGGCCAGGCTTTTTCCTAAGGAAACCTTTCCCCTGCTCTGTTTTGTTTTGTTTTGTTTTTTTAATCGGATGAGAAAAATCCCTGGATGTGATCTCCAGTTCCTGGGAGTGTGGTCTGAACTCTACTAATCTCACACTCTGCGTTGTCCATCCACAAGCCACATTTCCCTCATCAATCCTACAGACTGCTGCTCTGAGCCACATTGCCCAGGCCCATGCCTCTGTTCAATTCCCCTGAATCATGAAAATTGTGTTTTATAATTATATATTTTATTCATAGGGAAATTTGTTCTGGGATGCCATATTATTCCAAAAAATATAGTGTCTACCCGCTTGGAACATTATTGAATATTGTGGGCTAAGTTTTCTTTTTTTAATCTTTAAATACTTGTACAAAAGAGTTTCTATTCAACAAAGCAGTTTATGAATACAATGCATCTTGATCGATGTTACCCTTTCCACATTCTCACCCATCCTTCTCCTACCCACCACTTTCCTCATTCTTAATTTTGAATGTTATCCATTGAACTCTTGACTGAATTCTTCCCTTCTCTTCATTCCTCTGCCCTTTTGACTCCACCCATTCCTTTCAACTACCTACTTCCTGGTGTTTATTTTGTTGAACTTTCTTTCTTTCTTCTTTTGTCAAGCCTGGGCTTGAACTCTGGTCCCTCAGCTCTTCAGCTCAAGGCTAGCGCTCTACCACTTGAGCCACAGCGCCACTTCCAGTTTTCTGGTGGTCAATTGGAGACAAGAATCTCACAGACTCTTTCCTTCTCAGGCCATGATCCTCAGATCTGAGCCTCTTGAGTAGCTAGGATTACAGGTGTGAGTCACCAGTCCCCTGGCTCTTTGTTGAACTTTCTAAGGAATTAAACTATATGAGTTGTCTCTTCAATTTACTTGTATACCACCGAACATATTTACTATAAGCTTATAAGCTGAATCTAGCTTCTACATGAAAGGGAAAACATGCATTCTTTGTCTCCCTGGGCCTGATGTACTTAATACTATTTTTCCAGGCCTTTTCATTTCTTTACAAATAATACAATACCATTCTTTCTAATGGATCTATTTGTCCATTGAGGGACATCTGGGCTGATTCCATACTGTGGCTAGGGTGAGTAGTGCTGCAATGAACATAGTTGTGCTGGTGGCTTTACTGTGTCCAGGTTGTGATCTTTTGGACAAATGCCCAGAAGTAGAATTGCTGGGTCATAGGGTAGTTCTATGTTTTAATCTTTTGAGGACCCTCAATACTGTTTGCCAGTGCTGCCAAACAGGTTTATTATATTTCTATCAACAACATATTAGGGTTCTCTTTTAGTCACATGCTCACCAGCATGCATTATTATTTGTTTCCTTGATAACAGCTATTCTAACTGGGATGAGGAATCTCAATGTTGTTTTGATTTGCATTTCTTTCACAATCAGAGATGCTGAGTATTTCTTCATGTGTCTACTGGCCTATTTTGCTTCTGAGAAGACTCCCTTTTGCTCATTAGACCATTTATTAATTGGGTTATTGGTTTTTTGAGGGATTAATTTTTAAGGTTCTCTATATATACTGGATATTAGGTCATTATCTAATGTGTAGCTGGCAAAAATCTTCTCCCATTCCTTAGGCTTTCCTTTGAGTTTGTTGGCTATGTCCTTTGCCATGCCAAAACTTTTTAGTTTGGTGCAGTTTCATTTATCATTTCTTTGATTTTTCTTGATCTTTACTTAAAAACATGTTTCCTGCACCAAAGAATCCTAATGTTTCTCCCACTCCTTCCTGTAATAGTTCCCTGGGCTAAGTTTTATGAGTTTTTCCAGCCCTGCCATCTTGACAATGCTTTAGAATATGTGCATTTCTCTCTCAGGCATTGGTAGGTGTGTGTTCAGGGCTACCCTTTCAACTTGTAGTGGCCACAAAAGATGAGATGTGAGGCTGTCTTTCCCTGTGCTAAGACTCAGTTCTGCAACATGGCCATTTCATCTTTTGACCTTTCTTGTTTGTTTCCTGTTCTCTGTTCCTCTCACTATATTGGCTCATACTTTCATTTTCCCTCCAATTTTCATTTCTCTGCCATCCTCAAGGGAAACCCTGCACTGTGTGCTGATTTAATATCCCAGCCTTGTTCTGAGTCACTCACAGTACTCCTTCCACCTATTGGTCGATGAGAAAATACAGCAACTATTTCTGCAGACAAGAGGATCTCATACAGACCTTGTGCATGTGTAGGTGAAGGAGGTCCATTCGTCCTTCCCAGGCTCTCTTGGCAAACAGGCTATATCTATCTAGTTCATGTTCCAGACCTACTCTGAGAGATCACCTGAAATCTTCTGGAAACTTATATTTGCTGGGTCAGCTCTGTCTCCAGCCTCCTGTGTCCCATATGGCCACCTTCCACTCTGCCTCAGGATACATGGGACACAAAAGCCCATGTACTCAGAGCACTGGCACATCAGGGAAGTTCACAGAAAGATGGGAATAAAATCAGTGTTCTGATACAACCACAAGCAGCACCATCTTCCTAAGTCGGCTCTCCCATCCACATGCTCTCAGCCACATTTCATTCCACTTGCTCCCTCCCCACCTGCCCTTTGCTCCTCTTGTCTCTCCAATGCCTACCTTCCTGAATTCATGTCTTCCCCTCAACCTTTAGGCAGGTGCACTGCCATGACTTTACAGTAGATGGCACCAGAGTCACCTTGGCCATCAGATGCTCACCATCTATCTATCCTTTGCTTCAAGTAAAAGTGAAAATGCTATGGTTTGGATATGGCTTGAGTGGACCAAAGGACCCATGGGTCAAATTAATCCCTAGGTAAGGTATTAAGAGAGTGACAATCTGGTAATAGTGTTTCAAGATGGGGACTTTGGCAGGTGATTAGGACCAGAAAAGGTACATCAGTGTGGCGTCTCCATGACTGAGTGGCTTTGCTCATCAGGATTGTTCCTGGGAGGAACTCTGCCCGCATTTAGATGCACACCAGTTTCCATGTCCTAACCTTGAATCTCCAGGTCAAAATAAACTTCTTTTCTTTCTTTATTTTTTATTTTTATATGTTTTTTTATTGTACAGAGGCGTTACAGTTACATGAGTAAGGTAATGAGTACATTTCCTATTGAGCATTGTTACCCCCTCCTTTGTTTTTCCCCTACCATCCCTTCCCTCCCCACCTCCCCAACTCATCCCTCCCCACCCAAGCTGTAAAGTTCGTTTTCAACATAGTATCTTGTACATCTCATTGTCAACCTGTATCCTTATTTCAGCATTTTGTTATTTCCCTTCTCCTCCCCAAATTAGAAAAATATATATACAAGATTCAGGACACCAGAATCAAATACAGTGAAAACAGAGGTTATACCATGGGGGAAGAACATACAAATGAAACAAAAAAATCATTTAAATATATACATTTAAAAACAATAGCAAGAAAGAAAAATACAGTTGTGTCCCTATCTTGGGTTTTATTTCAGTTAACATCACCTTATATGGTCATACATACATAGCTTTGACCTTTTCTGCTGGTCCTAGACTTATACTAGTTACTGCAAATAAGGGAAACCATGCGACCTATGTTTCTTTGGTTCTGGCTTACTTCACTTAATATAATTTTTCCAGGTCTTTGCACTTCCTAACAAATGTGGTGAAGTTATTCTTTCAGATGGAGGCATAGAATCTCCATTTATCTACTGAGGGGTATCTGGGTTGTTTCCATACCTTAGCTATGGTAAATAATGCTGTGATAAACATAGTTGTGCTGGTAGCTTTAGTATGGACTTGTTGTGATTGTGTGGGTAAATGCCCAAAAGTGGGATTGCTGGGTCATAGGGGAGCTCTATGTGGAATATTTTTTTATGTTCTTTATTGTGAAAATACTGTACAGAGGGGTTACAGTTACATGAGCAAGGTAATGAGTACATTTCTTATCAAGCATTGTTGCCTCCTCCTTTGTTTTTCCCCTACCATCCCTTCCCTCCCAACTCCACAACTACACTCCCCTACCCCCACCCCCCACCCTGCCTAAATTGTAAAGTTATTTTTCAACATAGTGCCTTGTACATCTCATTGTTACAATGGGCCAACCTGTATCCCTATTTAAACATTTGTTTTTCCTTTCCCTTCCCCAAATTATACCCACATCAAATACAGTGAAAACAGGGGTTATACCATCGGGGAGGAACATACAAAGAAACAAAAAAAATCACATGGTACTTTAGAAACAATACATTAGAAACAATAGCAAGAAAGAAATAAACCACTTGTGTCCCTATCTTGGGGTTCATTTCGCTTAACATCATCTTATCTGGTCATATGTACAGAGCTTTTGACCTTTTCTGCTTGTCCCAGACATACTAGTTATTGCAAATAAGGGAAGCCATGGGACCTATGTTTCTTTGGACCTGGCTTACTTCACTCAATATAATTTTTTCCAAGTCTTTCCATTTCCTAACAAATGGGGCAATGCCATTCTTTCTGATGGAGGCATAGAATTCCATTGTGTATATATACCACATTTGTGGTAGAGTGCTAGCCTTGAGCAAAAACGCTCAGAGACAGCACTGAGGGCCTGAATTAAAGGCCCATGACCACCAGCAACAAGAAACTGCCCTACTTTCCCAGACCTCTGACATAGAAACTTAAGAAGGCATACATTTTTTCCATAGGTTAAAATGTTAACCAGTTAATTCTCCCTGAAATGAGTTCCAGGTGTAATGTAATCCCAGTCAACCATGCAGCAGACAATATAAAAACAAAACTGGTAAGCATATAGAAATGCAAAAGGCTGAGGATAAATCAAAACAATTGGGGGAAAACACCTCACAATTATATTGGGAGAGCTAACACCATAATTTCCAGAGTTATGATAACCATGGAGAAACTTTATAAAGCTTCGATATTCAGGCTGTACTGAAGACCAGTTAAACCTCAGCTCACATAGTAAGTATGGGCCTCAGCTGCTGGTGATTTTTAAGTTCCCCAGGTGATTCTTGGGAGGTTCTGAAGCAAACTGATTCAATTCAACCTCTAGAGGGCGCTGCTGACTTACAATCGACAAATGACTGTTGTCTCTAAGTAGATGGCCAGCTCTCTGAAATCTGTATTTTTTCCCCCTGATAATCAGAAGGTCCGAAAGCTAGGTAGGTAGTTTTACAAACCTTTAGACTTCGCCTGCAATAAAATTTAAAAAATCACCTTGACTTACGAAGTAAGCTCTTCCATGACCCTGCATCGACTGACTCTCTGTTTTAGCTAGGAGGGTCTCCTCATCTTTTCCTAAAGTAACACCTTCCAGACTATTGCCTTTGCTTCTGTGTCACCTCCCCAGCTGCCTCCTGCTTTTCCCTAGCTCTCAAGGACCTTCTCTCCTCAGAGCCCTGTTACACCTGTGTAGATGCTCAGTTGGGAACTTGTATCTTGTCCTGGATTACCTATCATAGATCTCTGCTACTTGGAATCATTTCACACCTTAATCAATTGATTAGCTAATTTGCTTTTGGGGTTCTGGGGCCCTATCTTTTATAATCATATGTAGGGCTTGCATGTAGATGTTGAGTGTTGGCTTGTTGAACATATGGTTACAATGGACTTGAAGTGAATTTAGGCTGAGGTTTACCATTTTCTCTCTAGGGCTAGAGCATCCCACACAAAATAGAATAGGCCTTGATAACATGGCTGCTGAGATCAACACATTCATGTTCAGTATGCACTTACATGTGAAGGTCGTTATCTTTGAACCTATTCCTTTAAACAGCCTTTTCCTTCCCTTCCTACTCTTCTCTACTTCCTCCTCCTCATTTTCCTCAGTCTCTCTCTCTCTCAACAGGGTCTCATTATTCAGTCCAGTGTGGACTTGAACTCATAACCGTTCTGACTTAGCTTCCTGAATACTGGTATTACAGTATTACAGTTTGATATGTTACTATGTGTAACTCCTCTCTGATTAGACAGCTTGGTTTGAGTACATATTATTTCCTTATTTTATGTTGGAGGACCTTCTTTGCTCTTCCTTCTCCTCCTCCTCCTCCTCCTCCTCCTCATCCTCCACTTCCTTCTCCTCCTCTCTTCCTCTTCCTCTTCTTCCTCCTTCTCTTCCTCCTCCTCTTCCTCTTCCTCCACCACCACCACCACCACTCCTCTCTCCTCTCCCTCTCCTCTTCTCTCCTCCACTCTTCTCTCTTCTCATTTCCCACCCTTTATTCTTCTGGTTTCTCTTTTCATTTCCTCTCTTCTGTCTTTCTTACATATGTCCATCTTTATTAACACATTAAAAAGATTAAACTAGTGATGAGCATAAATGATAGTTCAGAGCTTCACAGCCATTCTAATGTGCTCAGCGTATCGAATGTGCTCAGCATGTATCTAATCTTATTGGTTACAAATCCATTGGTATGGCCAATTACTACATTGATTCATCAAACTACAGTCATAATTGAACAAAATGTTATCTTTCAGTACTTTAGTGGAGATAAAGATGTAATTTTCCCCTACATATATTCATGAATCCTCTAATTCATATCCAGAAACCCCTGGTGGCAAAGGAAGGCCAATGGACCTCAGATTAATAACTTTCCTCCTAGAGAAATATACCATACACATGATTTTTATTTAATATTCAAATAACCTTCCTTCCTTCCTTCCTTCCTTCCTTCCTTCCTTCCTTCTTTCCTTCCTACCTTCTTCCTTTCCTTCTTCCCTCCCTTTCTGCCTCCCTCCTTCCTTCCTTCCCTTCTTCCCTTCCTCCCTGCTTGTTTCCTGTCCAACCAATTCAAATCTTCAGGAAAGGTTCTAAGTTGCTACCAGAGTGCAAGTTTTGTTATACTCAGTTTGACCTGGCACTGTGTTAGTTTGAACTGGACAATTGACCCATCAAGTGAAGCGTCTTCAGTGTTTGATCACATGGGAGGAGATGGTGAAGGAGGATCCTGAGCATGGACTATAAGCCGGCCCTACAGACACAGAGCTGATATGGCAGATGACACAGAAGAGGTCCTTCCCCACTCCCTAAATTTGTTTGTAGACAATTTGTGCAGGCAGCCCCCAGAATTCTGGCATGTTCCAGCCATCAAGGACTTTCTCCTACACCCAGAGCCTGTTCTGCTGCACACAGGTAAAGTGAAATCCACTCATGATTCCCAGGACACCCAGGCTCTAGATGCCTCAAGTGGCGGGTTCCTGGTTGTGGTTTTGCCTGGCACCATGCTGCACTTTGTGGGACCACTCAAAATCTCTCATCCCCAGCCACTTCCACCTGCCCTGCCTCATTCTCACTCTCCTCTCTAACTTCCAGCTTCTTGAAATCTCCCTCTAAATAAAATGACTTCTCAAGTGCTCACCTCTGGGATACCTACAGAAACCCAACTTAATACATGTTCAAATCCTAACTGGCCACTCACATTCAGGGTGACCTTGAGCATGGATTGAATCTCTGGAGCCTCATTTCCTTCTGGGGAAAGCATGGAACAAAACTGTCCTTTCCTAAGGTTAGGATGAACATGAACGGAGACAGTATGCAAAGAACTTGGTACATGCCAGACCCTGTCATATACAGATGGCCAGGAGCTGTTAGGTCTTCTATGTTTGTCAGCTTCCTACTATAACACATACTGAAGACAATCGACTTACAAAGGGAGGTGGTTTACTTTGGCTTATAGTTTTAGAAGTCCATGATCCACTGGCTCTACTGCTTTGGGTGAGGCCATGTACCATCATGGCCAATGTGTCTGGAAGAGAAAAATCTGCTCTTCTAGCAGCCAGAGAGCAAGAGAGTGATAAGAAGAGAATGGGGTCCCACTCTTCTAAATGTCATAAGGGCTCCTATTAGATCCTACCTCTCAATGCCTCCACTACCTCCAATAGTGCCAAGCTGGGAGCCAGGCCTCTGGGGAACATTCCAGATCTACATTTTAGCACCCTCCTCCCTTGAGGATTAGTTTCTAGGAGAAAGAAGGAAGATAGCAGAGGAAAGAGTTTGCTGGATCTATGAACCTCACAGGCATGGGGTTGCCAAGGTGATGGAGATGGATGTCAGTGGGTGCATTATGATCTCTACTTCCCACAACCCCGATGCTAGGAGAGTAAATGAGTTCCACGTGGTCATGGATGCCCTGCTTCTTTCTGCTGCTGGGTTTAATAGCCTAATAGCCTCAGAACACCTTTGGTAAGGTACGTGTGGTTTAGCTGTTGGGTTTGGATAGAAAGGACGACTTCGTTAACTGTCATTTTTCCCTATTATTTTTTTCAAAACTTTCCAGCAGAAATATGAATGAATGTCTCATGGCTGACTTAATTCTGTAAAATAGGGAGAGAAAGAGAAAACTTAATTTCAGAGTTCTGTCCTCAGCAAACCTCTTTGTTCTCCCCCAGACACTAAGGCAAGGCTGGAATGGAATCTGAAGAAGCAATGCCCCTGGAAAGGCGAGGGGGGTTGCTGCTTCTCATTCTCTGTCTACTATGTATGTTTCATGTGGGCTTTTTTTCTTTCTTTCTTTCTTTCTTTCTTTCTTTCTTTCTTTCTTTCTTTCTTTCTTTCTTTCTTTCTTTCTTTCTTTCTTTCTTTCTTTCTTTCTGGTGATAGTGAGGTTTAAACCCATGGCCTTCTAATTGCTAGCTGGGTGCTCTACCACTTGAACCATGTCTTTGGACTTTCTTTTGCACTTTGTATGTGTGTGCATGTATGTGTATGCACATGTGTGTGTGTTGTGTGTGTATGTGTGTGTGTTGGGGGGAGGTGATGGTGTTGGGGATAAAACTCAGAGCCAGAGTACTCATCCTTAACATTTTTGTTCAAGGCTGGTGCTCTGCCCTTTGAGCCACATCTCCACTGCTAGATTTTTGCTGGCTAATTGAAGATAAGAGTTGCTCAGATTTTTCTGCCTGGAGTGGCTTCAGACTGTGATCCTCAGATCTCAACCTCCTGAGTAGATAGGTTTATAGGAGGGAGCCACCAGAGCCTGGTTTGCTTTTGTTGTTTCTAAAATACAGTTTCACTTTTTGCTAGGGCAAGCTTACACTACAATACCGTTTTTGCTTCCCGTGTAGCTGGGGTGACAGGCACACAACACTGTTGCCAGCTTTTGGTTGAGATGGGGTAAGACAAACTTTTTTTGCCTAGATTGTCCTGGAACCCCGGTCCCGTCAATCTCAGTGTACTGAGTTGCTGGAATCACGAGCCGCTGCTCCCAGCTTGTAAGCTCAGTTGCTATGGACAGATATAGTTGTCGGGAAGAAGTAGAATGAAGGAGGTAGTATGATGAAAAGCATGAAGTTGGACACAGCGGCTTACTCCTATCATCCTAGCTGCTAGGGAGATTGAGATCAGAAAGATTGTAATTAAAGGTCAACCCTGGACAAAATGTTGTGAGACCCCATCTCAGCCCATATACAACTGCAAGCTGTGGTAAGCACTTGTCATTCCAGCTACATAAGAAGTGTAAATAGAAGGATCGTGGCCCTGGGGTGGGGTAAGGGGAGGGGTGGGGGGCTGGAGAAGCAAGATCCTATGTAAAAAGCATTGAAAGCAGAAAAGGGCTGGAGGTGTGTTTGTGGCTTAAGTGCTAGAGCACCTGCCTGGCAAGTGCCTTGTGGCCTTGAAGAAAATAAAGATGGGGGGGAGAGGGAGAGAGAGAGGGAGAGAGAGAGGGGAAGGAAAGAAGGAAGGAAGAAAGGAAGGAAGGAAGGAAGGAAGGAAGGAAGGAAGGAGGAGAAATAAAAGAAAACCAAAATAAATACAAATTGAGTGTGTCAAATCCAAGAGTTTAGTAGTTGAAATACTTTTAAGAGTCAATTCTATATATTCAAATTCAATGGAGAGCCACCTTTTGAAATATTCTATATGTAATTTGAGACTCGGGACTGTGGTTCTAATGGGCTTTTTCCAGCATATATGCTCCCTCACCTCTGCCTCAGGAAAAGGGGCAGCAGAGAGCAATGCTAATGTCTGCCTAACTTCTGCAGAGCAATGGATGGTGACAATGGGGGAAAGGAGACCAGGGCTCATTTTATTTTATTTTATTTATTTTGCCGGTCGTGGGGCCTGAACTCTGGGCCTGGGCACTGTCCCTCAGCTCTTCAGCTCAAGGCTAGCGCTCTACCACTTGAGCCACAGCACCACTTCTGGCTTTTTCTGCTTATGTGGTGCTAAGGAATCGAACCCAGGGCCTCATGCATGCAAGGTAAGCATTCTACCACTGAGCCACCTTCCCAGCCCCACAGGGCTCATTTTAAATAGACAAATAGAATTTGAGATGCAAATGATCAGAAGCAATCCTGCAGAGGAGAATCCATTTTCCCTTTGGTGAGTTGTGGCATCCAGTTCGCTCTATCCTGGTAATCTGCAAGCTACCCTGTGTCCAGGATTCCTATCTGACACATCACTATTTTTGTTGTTGTTATTATAACTTCACTGGGGCCTTAGAAGGAAATGTGACTTTATCAATTCTCTCTTTACAAACTTTCAATGACCTTTTGAAGCCACTGGAGTAAATACAATTATTTACTCATGTGTAAAAGAACATACATACATCGAGTTGATATTTAACATCATGCTCATATACAGGCATACAAACACAACAAGTAAAGACATCAATTGAAGCTACTTACAGAAGGTATTTTTCAAGGTCCCAGAGAAATTATATACCATTAGCCTCACATCTCAGCCTCCAGTGTAGCTAGGGTTTTAGATGTGAGCCACAAACACCTGACCCATAGATCAAAAATAGTTTAAAGATAGCTCATATACCAAATACAGGAAGACATTTTTTCCTTGACATTATTTCCTACATGATATATTTCCTATACAATATAATATTTCCTATACAATAGAATAACAATTTGTTTGCAACTTATATTCTGTTAGGTCTCCCAAATCATCTAGAACTGAGTTAAAGTCTATGAGAAAATGTGTGTAGGCTATGTGCAAATACAAGTCCATTTCATATAAGATCTTAAATATGCACAACTTTAGTAATCCACAACAACTATCTATCCACCACTTCCCTGAGGATACTGAGGGGTGCATGTACTGGTTTCTGCTATTGTTTGCTTGTTTATTTCATTCTTCTTTTTTTGGTGCTACTGGGTTTGAAGCCATGTTTATGACCCCATAATTTAATTGAAAGTTTGGTTTGTTCTTTAGAAGTTCTGCTGAATGATATCAGGCAGAAGATGGTGTCCTTATGCCAGGATGGGATGAAGGTGATCTAGAACTCTCCAAAGACCTGAACTCAAGACCTCCAACTCTTCAGAAATGTCAGCTCCTCCAGGGAAAAGAGTTGTCTGCTAGATGTCATCAAAGGCTGAGCACTTAAGCCCAGTGGTCCAGGAGAACAGAAACAGAGGAACCTAGTGTTTCCATTTGTGTTCAGTGGGAAGATACTTGTGAGAGGCAATTGTAGCATTTTCCAGAGCCAGACCCCCTTTGATTTTCTTGAGGTCATATAAAAAAACCCCAAACCTCTGAGTACTTTGTAACCTATATGAGAAGTCACGGAGCCCCAGTAAGCACTGATGTTGACATTTTAATGGGTTTACTAAGTGGAAGTTGTGAGCCAAGTTTAATTTGTTTTAAAGAAATAAAGCAACAGGGTGATTCATCTTGCCAGACATTGTGATCCTCAAACACCTCTTACAATGATTAAAATACAGGACCCTGAGCATTTATTATGCTAGTTAAAAATGTTTTATGCCAATAATGAGGCTTGAACTCCGGGCTCTGTACGCTCACTTGGCTTTGTTTTACACATAGCTGGCACTCTCACTTGAGCCATGCTTCTAGTCTAGCTTTGTGCTAGTTAATTGGTGATAGCGTCTCAGGGACTTCTCTGCCCTGGCTGATTATGACCTGTGAGCATCAGATCTCAGCCTCCTGAGTAGCTAAGATTACAGGTGTGAGCCACTGGCACTTGACTTTTCTTAAGCTAGTGTTTCAGAGCTGTGTGTGTGGCTATATTAATTGGATTCACTTCACTGTGAAGTGCTCAGCTCCATGGATTGCTGATGCTTAGATAGAAATTCAGTACTGTTGGTGCTGCCAGTGGGCTGGGAAATAGATGTGTTGTGGTGGTTAGCTTTTGTTGTCTTTTGGTTAATTGGAGATAAGAATCTCAGGGACTTTCTTGCCATGCCTTAACTATATTCATGTTGTCAGGCCCACTAGCATATTCCATCCTTGTCCAAAGGAGTACTAATGTTATCTCCATTCACACAACATCCCAGCTAGTTTGTTTATATTGTCTTTAAGTAGTTGTAAGAAAGAGTTGCCATTTACAAGAGCAGTTTATGAATACAGTGCCTCTTGATGATTGTCACCCCTTTGAACATTCCCACGCACTCCTCCCCACCCACCCCTTCCCTTACTTATCTTAATTTTAGGTTATGTATTGAATTCTTTTTGCCTTTTGACAAAGCAGTTTATGTGTACAATGCATCTTGATCTGTGTCATCACCTCCACATCTTTACCTCCCTTTGACCCACCCCTTCCCTTGTAGTTCTCAATTCTGTGCTAGAAAAATGAGAGGCAGAAGGGGGAGAAAGCAGGCAAGAACCACCTCAGCTAGTTTTAAGAGAGAAAGAAGAACCCTCCACACTACAGCACAGCACAGACTGGTCATGCGGGCTAGAGTGAGTGCTTGGCTTTGTGACAGAAGCAAGAAAATGATTTTCCTACCTAGCCTCTAAGAAACACCTCCTGTTCAGGACCCACATGATGGAGGGACCTATGAGAGAGGTTTTGTGTGCTTTTTAAAACTTCCTAACTCACTCAGACCTACATTATGAAAGCAATGGAGCCCCAGGCCCCAAAGAAAAGCTGCCAAACACCAAGTACTTGATCCTCCCTTGATTCTCCTAGTTTTCTCTTAGTTAATTTGCTGGGCTGGCAGGATGTGAGGGAGCTCCGTTGAATCTTCATCGTGCTGTGCTTGTTCTGAGTAACTTATTAGAAAGTAATTAATGAGGAGGCTGGCAAGCCTGCAGAAATAGCATCTCTAACCCCATGTGTGTTCTGGGGAAATGACATAAGTAAACAATAATGAAAGAGCCAAGCATAGTGGCACATGCCTGTCTTCTCAGCTACTCAGGAAGTGGAGATGGGAGGATCTTATTCTGGGAAAAAGCATAAGACCCAATGTGAAAAAAAACAAAACCAAACAAAACCCACCCAAATAAAACCAAAAGAGCTTGGGGAAGAAGGGAAGAAGATATTTATTTATTTATCGTTTATTTGTATCATGGTTTCCTTTGCAAAAAAGGAAAGGCAACAGAATATAGATTTTGCTTAAAAATCATTCAATTTTGTTAGCACCTCTGCCCAGTTCCACAGTAAGCTTTTCAACTACATAAGACTGAGACTTCAATGCTCACCATTTTAATTAGGTTCATTGATTGCCCCAAAGCTGAGCTTAGAACTTAAGAGACAATCTGTTAGCATGTCTAAGTCTTTACACATAGTTTGTTTTCTATTTTTCCCTCTTGTAAAACATGATGCAAGCTGGGTGCTAGTGGCTCATGCCTATACTTCTAGCTACTCAGGAGGCTGAGATCTGAGGACTGTGTTTCAAACCCAGTCAGAGAAGGAAGGTCCAGGAGGCTCTTATTTCTAAATAAGTGTCCAGAAGTTGGAAGTGGAACTATGGCTCAAGTGATAGAGAGTACCAGCCTTGAATGAGAGGGCTAAGGGGCAGCACCAAGGCCTAGGACTGGCACCAAAAACCTAGCAAAACAAAAAAAACTATTGCAAAACAGCACTACAATGCAAAAGAAGAATCTGCTTTTTTTTTTTTTTTTTTTGGGTCCGGTCGTGGGGCCTGAACCCTGGGCCTGGGCGCTGTCCCTCAGCTCTTCAGCTCAAAGCTAGCACTCTACCACTTGAGCCACAGGGCCCTTTCGGGTTTTTTTTTTTTTGTTTTGTGGTGCTGAGGAATCGAACCCAGGGCCTTGAGCATGTAAGGCAAGTGCTCTACCACTGAGCCACCTTCCCAGCCCAAGAATTTGCTTTTTAAAATAAATACCATACTACTACAAGGGTCAATTTTTTTATATTGTTATGGTTCTTTTGGTCCTGTTTGTGCCATGTATAGAGTATATAACTTTACAAAAGTTTTTGTTGAGTCATCCAACTATGGAAAGTTTGATTTTCTACTGTTTTCAGTCAGCTTTGTGTTACAGATTGCTTTTTCATGTTTAATGTTTTATACCCTTCTCTGATGATTGCACTTTGGGTCATTTTATATTTAAATATTTGTAGATAATGTTGGAAGAACACGTTCTCTTTATTTTTCCACCATTTTTCTTTTGTATTTCCACAGATTTGATTAGTGATAATAAATTACATATCTAAAAGAATTTCTAGTTCTGTATATAATACCTAATTTGATTTTTAATTTTTTTAATCTTTTTAATTTTTAGTAAAAACCTACATTATTCTTAGACTCCTTAAGGACACTTCCAGTTCTCTAGGAGTTTTTAAGGGTCCTCTACCTACAATTACAATGCCATTAGCTTGTTGTGTTTAAGTTACACACACTTCCCTTCTATTTTTTTTCAGTACAAGATTTTAAACATAGAGCCTCTCTTCCACTAGCAAGGAGACATAGTAACCATACCCTTTTCAGTGTACAAATTTATGTCTTTGCATCAACTACCTCATTAAGGAATAATGAGTTGGTAAATGTGGGCATTCATTCCCAAATATTCACAGATTAGTTCCTCTATAATGTATTCTGTTGATAAAATATTCAATGTAACCATGAATGATAGGATGATTACGAGACTATGAGGGAGGCAGACATTGAAAGGGGCCAAATTTATGACACTATGTTGTAAATGTTACCCCAGGGAAGGCAAGCGTGGCTAGAGTTGTTTCCTAATCAACTTATGGAGAGGGGAGAGAGATGAGTGGTTTGAATTTTATGTGGAAATCGGGTAGAAATACCATTATCCAAGGGTCTAGCAAAAAAAAAATCCCAACAACACCCAAAACAACAACAACAACAACAACAACAAAACCATGGCCTGCAACCTTTGATGCAGTCTTTTTTTTTGCCAGGGTTGAGAGACATCAGGGATAATTAAATCCTAAACCTCAGAGTCAGAGAGATCCGAATTTAATACTTGCTCTTGTCATATACATGTTACCTGGTGTGAATTATCGAACCATCTGAATAGTTGTGCTACTTCTGGTGGGTCTTAGGTTGGGTTGCATTTCTGGGAAGTGTAGTAATACCATTCTTCATTTCCTCATTGTTCTTGTCATTGCTAACGCCTTCCACTTCAGGTACAGGGAAAGGAGAGGAAAACAATCAAGCAACTCTCTTGATTTCCCAGGATGGATCTTTGTCTACAAATTGAAAATTATCTAGATCTTGAGAATGTGAAGAGACAAAATAACTTTTTTAAAGTGAGTTTTAACTCTTTTAGTGAGTTTAGGAGTGAGGATCCTTTTCTCTTGGTCTTCAAGTACACTCAGTGCTGGCTACTAGAAAATTTTATTATAGGTGTGGTAAGCTAAATGAGTCACCTCACGAAACAATGGGTAAAGTAAATGATGTGAAACAGGTAAAATATTTCTGTGTACCTCCTCCTATTTTTCTATTAAATGAGTCACAGAAAGGAAATACAAGACTGACTCTTCAGAGGCCAGCCTGTTAAATATAAAAGCTCAACCCAAAGCTGAATAAATAAGAATAAATAAGAATTTAATGACAGAATTGGGCCATCCAACATCACTATTGTTGAAAGGAAGAAAGATAGAGATACAACTATCCCTTATCTCATGTAATAAAGAATGAAATTGAGGTTGTATAGAAAGCTCTGTGAAGTCACTTGACTCCTTTTTTAATTGAAATTGTACTGTAAACATGATGTACAGAGGGGTTACAGTTATATAAGTAAGCTAATAATAAACACAATGTTATTCTACAACTCCAAATGCCAGAGACCATCATCCCATCAGATTCCATTTTATGATGTTTTTGATGGTACCGGGGTTTGGACTCGGGGCATTACACTTGCTAGGCAAGGACTCTACAACTTGGACCATGTCTCTAGAACCTACTAGATTTATTTTAGACAATTCTAATTATTTCTAGGTAAGACTCAGTCTTCAATCTGGATGGTTTAAATTTTTAACAAAAGAAAAAATATACGAGTATGTAATGATTTCTTTAGGTCAGGAATTCAGGGTCTTGGAGCAGTTTTCTGTTTCATGTGTCATTGAAGCCACTTGTTAGCATTCATAGAGCAGAAGAGCAAATGGGAGAGAAACCATCTTGGTTTCTCTCTTGGATCTGGAAAGTAAAGCCCAGCCTGGACTCTGGAATGGAATCTCGACACACCAAATTCCAAGAGAAGTAGTCTGCAGGGAAGTGAGATGTGTTCTATGAATTTCAGGGCTCTCCAAGTGAGCACACAAATAGGATGAATAGAAGATGCAAGACTTCTCATGACTTAGTTCATAAGCCCCAGAACACCAAGTCTACCACATGCTATTGGTCAAGCTCAACAGTAAAGGCAGCCTGTATTCAAAGGAACGAGAAAGACTTGATCCCCTGAGGGGAGAAATAGTGAAGAATTTGTTAGACATCTTTATTCTAACATTCACTGTTTCATAGACTTTGGCTAGGCGCTAAAGGCTAGGGCTATTGACAGCACATATTCTTCCACAATATGCTAATACTTTGCTGTGGATAAACATGTTCATGTCCTCCTGACTGCAAGCTCCTGGAATGTCCCACCTGAGTGTGGCTGAAGCATTTATCTCAGCTCACTCAAAGATTAGGTCATGTGTAAGGAAATCTCAGCTCATTGAGGGTAGAAGATAGAGGTTGCATCCCCCATCTCCTTACCATCTCAGGTGAGACAGATCTCAAATGAATTTTACAGAGAATCTCTGTCATGATTGGGCCCCGAGTCACCCTCAGTAATAACCTGCCAGCCCCACCGTTATTTATTTCTTCTCCCTGTTTCACTTTCCAACTCTCCTACCCATGCTGACAGGGAGCTTCTCCCAAATAAATTGCCTGTGCTTCTGGACCTAGGTCAGTGGGACACAGGAATGAAGTTGGCAGCTTTATACTAATTCCAGACAGATTTTGTGTCTGGAGATCTAGGAGTCCTCACAAGCCACATGAAATCCATCAGTTGAAAAGGACCCAAGATCCTTTTTAGGGAGGAAAGTTATCACCTTTGAAATTTACTATTGCAATGTAAAATTTTTATTGAAATGCACATACCATCATTCTGAACATACTTGTTACTGGAACTTTTTAAAAATCCCTGGCACATGATGTTGTTTATAAATAAGCTGCATTATCAAGCACTAACCTGTGTAAATGGCTCCCAGATCAAGAAACAGAACTTCAGAAGCACCCAAGAAAATATCATGTTCCCACCGCTCCACTCAATCTCCTTCTTAAAGGTCACCATTACCCTGATATCTAACCCTGTACATTGGTTTTTCCCATTGTTTTACCCTTATGAAATAGAATCAGAGAGGGTGTGCTTTTCCATGTAAGGCTTTTTTTGTTTTCTATCTTTTTTTTCTTTTATTCAGTCGTGGAGCTTGAACTCTGAGCCTGGGTGCTCTCCCTCAGCTCTTCAGCTCAATGCAAGTGCTCTACCACTTGAGCCACAGTACCACTTATGGTTTTCTGGTGATTATTGGAGATAAGAGTCTCATAGACTTTCCTGAATGGGCTGACTTTGAACCACAATCCTCAAATCTCAGCCTCCTCAGTAGCTAGGATTACAGGCGTGAACCATGGCACCCAGCTTTTTTTCCCGCCATCTTAACATTATATTTACTTGATCACATGACTCCTCAGTACACATAGTAGCTGCTCATTTTATGGCTATCCAGATGATTTCTGTCTTAAAGTGCTTTAACTTTTGATTTTATTTGACTTTACAATGGTACAAAGGGGATATGTATTTAGTAGGAGCTGTACTTTGAATTTTGATCTTTTTAAACTTGAGACATGCATCACTTTACTATAAAACAGTCATTATATTAGATGATGTTGCAGGGTTAATGTAAGTGTTCTGAGTATGTTTAACCAAGGTGAGCTATGTTGTCTGGAATTGGTTAGTTTTATTAAGTGCATCTTTTACTACAATCATTTTTGGAGATATGTAGACATCTTTGCTTGGAATATCCCGAGGAAAGAAAACTTCCCAAATCTTCCTTTGGAAGGCATCTTCCCTTCTTTTCTATCCCCAAGACTCCTGCTCACTTCTGGAGCTTCAGTTAAGTCTCCTCTGAGTCACTACAGATCTTCCCGGTTCCCAAGGGCCATTTACACTCTCATCACAGTTATGGTTCTGAGACAGATGTCATTTGGGTGCCGCTCTTCTCCTCACAGATGAGATGTTTCTCCACTGTCTTCCAAACAAGGAGCAATGCTGAAGGCCTTTTAACATCTGGCTCTAACAGATCTTCCTTGCTTCCTCTAATAGTGACATCCTTTTTCATCTTGTGTTTAGCAGTCCCATGAGTGGATGATATTTTCTCAAAGTTTCAAGAAGATTATCTAGCACAGGGCAGGTGTTGCTGTAGAAGAACCTAGAGTGGATGTTTAGATATTTAATAGGCATTGCCCACTGTTGGTCAACTCATTCCTTTCATACTTTTGCTCATTTGTACCTATTCTAGTCAGACACTTTCCATTTGCTCGGCAGCTCAGAACTCACTTTTCATGTCCTCTTAATTTCTCTCCCCAGGCAACTTGGGATCAAATTCTGTATGTCTACTCTCCCTGTAAGACACACCCCCAGATTAAACTCTGGCTTCCTGGACCCTCATCAATCTCATACCAGCTTCAGTGTCTCCATCCTGGACTGCATCCCCACCTTCTATCTTGTCTTGCTTCCTTCTTTGCCTGTCAAGGAATCTGTTTGTGTCATTACTTTGTTCTTTAACCAAGTTCTTTCCTCTTTCCTTGGGATAAAACCTGACTTCCTTACTGTCACTTGGAGACTTGTGTTTTGTCATCTCCCACATCCTCTTCACGAATGTTCCCTGCTCTGGGCTGCCGCCTGCCAGGCCATGCTTCATCCTCTTTCCCTACACTGATTTCTGTCTTCCCTCCGTAGCATATAAACATTAAGAAGGAAGGACTTCATTTTGCTTTTCACTGCATTCCCAGTGCCTGAAGCCATGTCTGGCCCATAGTAAGCATCAAACAAGGATCTGTTGAATAAGTGAATGTGTGAATGAATGATTAAAGAAATGAACACGTGACCCTCCAGTTCCTCCAGTAGAAAACAGTTTTATATCAAGACTCAATAAATCTCACATCTTCCCCCCTCACCCACACCCCAGTACTCTGATACAGGCTCTCATTTCTTTCTTTTTAAACATTTTTAATTTTTATTGTAAAGGTGATGTGCAGAGGGGTTACAGTTACATAAGTCAGGCGATGAGAGCATTTTTTCAATGAGTGTCATCTCTTCCCTTGTTTTCTCCCAGTTTTTCCCATCTGAGATCCCTCCCCCACAAGTTATATAGTTCATTTTCAATATAGTGTCTATTGACTATCACTGCTACATTGTTAGCCCTTTTTTGACCATTTCTGTGCTTCCCTTACCTCTGCAAACCAGATGAACTTACAAACAACACAAAAGGCACAAAAAAAGCAACAAAGAGGGGAAAAGCAAAATCCCCCCAAAACAAAAAGCAAAATAACAAAAAACCTCTTGTTTCCATTTCTTGGAATTCATTTCAATAAACTTCATTTTATATGATCATATGCACTATTGAACCTTTGTAATCCTTAAGAATATCCTCCTTTGGTCTCACTGTGTGAATGTCTAGGGTCCTGTTTAATGTATCATGTCCAAGTGTAATTTTTTAAATCTTTTACCATCCATTTTGTTTACTTAGATTTATAGGCCCATTTTAATTACTACAAATGAGGGAAACCAAGCAACCTATGTTTCTTTGGGTCTCGCTTACTTTGCTTAATATAATTTTTATAAGACCTTCCATTTCCTTATGAATGGAAAATAGCCTTTCTGATGGAACATAGAATTCCATTGTGTATATAAACCACATTTTCTAGATCCATTCATCCACTGAAGGGCATCTAGATTGATTCCATATCTTGGCTATCGTATACAAAACTGCAATGAACATGGTTATGCTGGTAGCTTAGTATGGCCTTGTTTGCAGTCTATTGGGTAAATGCCCAGGAGTGGAATTACTGGGTCACAGGGAAGCTCTATGTTTAGTCTTTTGAGAAGCGTCTATACGGCTTTCCAGAGTAATTGAACAAGTTTATATTCCCACCAACAGTGTAGTAGCATTCCCTTTTGGCCACATGCCCACCAGTATCTGTTATTGTTAGTTTTCTTGATAAAGGCCCTTCTAATTGGGCTGAGGCGGAATCTCAATGTTATTTTGATTTGCATTTTAATATATATTTTTATCATAAAAATACTGTATAAAGGGGTTACAGTTACATGAGTAAGGTAATGAATACACTTCCTATCAAGCATTGTTACCCCCCTTTGTTTTTCCTCTACCATCCCTATCCTCCCACCTCCCGAACTACTCCCTCCCCATCCTCCCAAGCTATAAAGTTCCTTTTCAACATACTGTCTCATTGTTATAATGGGTCAACCTGTATCCTTATTTCAGCATTTTGTTATTTCCCTTCCCCTCCCCAAATTAGAAAAGTGTATATACAAGATGCAGGGCACCAGAATCAAATACAGTGAAAACAGGGTTATACCATGGGGGAAGAATATACAAAAGAAACAAAAAAATCACATAGTACATTATAAGTACATTAAAAACAACAGCAACAGAGATAAAATCTTTTGTGTCCCTATCTTGGGGTTCATTTCGCTTAGCATCATCTTATATGGTCATATGTACATAGCTTTTGAACTTTTCTACTTGTCCTAGACATATACTAGTTATTGCAAATAAGGGAAACCATAAGATCTGTTTCTTTGGGCCTGGCTTACTTCACTTAATGTGATTTTTTCCAGTATTTCCATTTCCTAACAAATGGGGTGGTGTCATTCTTTGTGATGGAGGCATAGAATTCATATATATATATATATATATACATACACATATATGTATATATATGAATTCTACATATATGTATAGATGTATATCTATACATCTATATACATATACACATATATACATATATGTATACATAGATACATGTACATATACATACATATATGTGCACATATACATATATGTGTATATACATATATGTGCATATATACATATATGTATATATACATACCACATTTTCTTGATCCATTCATCTACTGAGGGGCATCTGGGTTGGTTCCAGATCTTACCTATGGTAAATAAGGCTGCAATAAACATAGTTGTGCTGGTAGCTTTAGTATGGTCTTGTTTGTGATCATTCAGGTAAATGCCCAAAAGTGGGATTGCTGGGTCATAGGGGAGCTCTCTGTGGAGTCTTTTGAGGAACCTTCATACTGCTTTCCAAAGTGGTGGAATAAGTTTACACTCCCACAACAATGCAGTAGGATTCCTTTTTGTCCACATCCCCTCCAGCATCTGTTGTTATTAGGTTTCTTGATTATAGCCATTCTAACTGGGGTGAGGTGGTATCTCAATATTGTTATGATTTGCATTTCTTTTATGGCTAAAGAGGTTGAACATTTCTATGAGTCTATTGGCCATTCTTATTTCCTCTTCAGAGAAGTTTCTCTTTAAGTCTTTAGCCCACTTATTTGTTGGGCAGTTGTTTCTTTGAGGATTTGTTGTTGGGGGATTTAATTTTTTGAGTTCCAAGTATATGTTAGATATGAGGCCCTTGTCCATTGTATGGCTAGTGAAGATCTTCTCCCAATCCGTGGGCTTTCTATTGATCTTGCTAGCTATGTCCTTTGACATGCAGAAGCTCTGCATGTCATACAATCCCATTTGTCCAACCTTTGATTTGTTGTGACTCTGGGTCTCTATTAAGAAACTTTCAGCCAAGTATCTCTAGAGTTTCTACTATTCCTTCCTGTAATGTTTTCAGGGTGTCTGCTTTGACTTTGAGGTCTTTGATCCATTTGGAGTTGAGTCTGGTGCAGGGTGATATATAAGGATCTAGCTTTAGTTTTCTACAAGTGTTTAATCAATTTTGCCAGCATCATTTACTGAAGAGGCTGTCTTTCTTCCATTCTATTTTTTAGCTCCCTTATCGAAAATTAGGTGGCTATTGGTCTGTGGGTTGATTTCTGGGTATTCAGTTCTATTATTTTGGTCCTCAGACCTGTTCTTGTGCCAGTACCAAGCTATTTTCATTACTATGGTTTTGTAGTAGAGTTTGAAATTTGGTATTGATATTCCTCCAGCGCTGTTCTTTCTGCTAAGGATAATATTCGATATTTGGGATCTTTTTTTGTTCTATATGAATTTTTGGATTGCTTCTTCTCTTTCATTGAAGAATGAGGTTGGAATATTGATAGGTATCACACTGAATTTGTAGATAACCTTGGGAAGTATTGCCATTTTTATGATGTTGATCCTCCCAAACCAGGAGCAAGGGAGGTTTTTCCACTTCCTTAGTTCTGCTTTAATTTCCTTTTTCTTGTTTTTAAAGTTTTCATCATAGAGGTCCTTCACTTCTTTAGTTAACTTCCAGGTATGTTATCTTTTGTGAGGCTATTACAAGGAGTTGCTTTCCTGATTTCAGTCGCACTCTTCTCATTATTGGCACACAGAAAAGCCATTTTGAGGGTTAATTTTATACCCTGCTACTTTGCCAAGGTTTCGAATCAGCTTGAGTAATCTGGGAGTTGAGTCTGTGGGATTCTTTAAATACAAGATCATGTCATCTGCAGAGAGGGAGAGTTTTACTTCATCTTTCCCTATTTGGATCCCGTTTATGTTTGCAACTTGTCTTATTGCTGTAGCTAGGCATTCTAGTACTAAATTGAAGTGGAGAGAGTGCACATCCTTGTCTTGGTCCTGAATTTAGAGGAAATGACTTTAGCTTTTCACCATTAAGTATAATGCTGGCTATAGGTCTGTCATATACAGCCTTTATTGTACTGAGGAATGTTCCATGGATTCCTGGGTTTTCCAGAGCTTTCATCATAAAGGGGTGTTGGATCTTGTCAAATGCTTTTTCTGCATTTATTGAGATAATTATGTGCTTCTTGTCCTTGCTCTTGTTGATGTGATTAATTATATTAATTGAGTTGAGTATATTGAACCAGCTTTGAATCCCCAAAATGAATCTTGTTTGATCATGGTGTATGATTTTTTTTTGATGAGTTGTTGAAGTCGATTGGCCAAAATTTTGTTGAGAAGTTTTGCAGTGATGTTCATCAAAGAAATGGGTTTATAATTCTCTTTCTTTGATGAGTCCCTGCCTCGTTTTAGGCTGAAGGTTATGATGGCTTCAGAGAAACAGTTTGGTAGAGAACTTTCTCTTTCAATTTCATTGAAGAGTTGAAGTAATATTGGTGTGAATTCTGCTTTGAAGACCTTGTAGAATTCAGCTGTAAATCCATCCACTCCTTGGCTTTTCTCGGATGTGAGATCTCTTATTGCTATTTCTATTTTGATGCTTGATATGGGTCTGTTAAGTTGCTTTAAATTATCTTGGTTTAGTTTGGGCATGTCAATATTTGATTTACATTTCTTTTATGGTCAGAGATGTTGAACATTTCTTCACGTGTCTATTGACCATTCTTACTTCTTCTTCTGAGAAGTCTCTCTAAGTTTTTAGCCCACTTATTAATTGGATTGTTGTTTCTTTCAGGATTTGTTTTTTTTTTGGGGGGGGTGGCTAATTTTTGAACTTTAAGTTTGTTTTAGATATGCAGGCTCTACTTTCTTGTTATTAAGTAAATAACATCTTCGATATGTTGGCCTTTATGAAATATTTATTTAGTTGCCATCTTCCATTCTGGGCTCTGTGGTCCTGGAGAGCAGGTACTCATCTTTGTGGCCACTTGTGGTCCTGAACAAATAGGTCCTGCAAATCAGTGTCTAAGTAACCTCTCTTATTTAAAAAATTAACTGATGTGAATGGGATTCAGCCATTTAATGAACACAAAATTGGTGTTCTTTTGTTTTAGCACAAGAAAAATTTGGTCTCCAAGTCTCTTTTAATACTTATTTCAGATAAATTCTGCCTAAGGAGAAGTTTTTATCATATCTTGGCTCAGTGACTCACCTATTTAATTTCTAACTGATGGGTCATAAGGAACCTAGTTTGAAATTTTAATTATAAAGACTTAAATTTAAACAATATATGTTTTCTTTATTGGAAAGTCAAACAAATAATTCCACAAAACCAACAGCCCCGAATTGATAAAAGATTCTTGCCTGCCCTTGTTGATAGGCTTTTAATTATATATTATATAATCTGTTTCCTAACAGATGGGAAAGAAATTCCTATACTTTCATTTTTTCAAAAATAAATTCAAATGGCCATTTATTACCCTAGAATCTCTGTACATTTGAACTTCATCTCAGTTATGAAAACAAAACTTTCCTTCTGCAAGCATGGCAAAGCCACAGCAAGAGAAAATGCTTAACTCTGACAAAATATACTTGCCATGAAGAATCTCATAGTCACCTGCAGATAATGAATGTTCTTGATGTATCATTTATAGCCACTGTTATTATGCTTGAAATATTTCTTGTGGTCTTGATTCTAAAATGAGATTCTGCTGCCTAATATGTCCCTGGTTTTTCCACTTAGAATTAGAAGAGAGGAATGCAAAGGAAATATCACATCCACAGGCAGATAGAGACATTCATTTATTTTAAAAAGCAACATTGAATTTTTTAATAACCAAAGGGAGTAGTAGAAGTACAGGGACTTCTTGTCCAAGGTTTTCTAACAGAACATCTCATTTTGTGAGAACTAAAGGTGCTTTGTACATAAAAAAGATAGATAACTGAATTTTTCAAGCCACATATCAATTATTTTAACACTTAGCTCTTTCTCCATTTTCCTCCTCATTATTCTGCTACTTTGAAAATGGGGCAAATAATTAGGTCATCAGAATTAGAAAAGAAGTCTGAGATAAAAATCCATTTAATTACAAATTTCAGCATTATTACAGATGTAAAAAGCTCCAAAGTATTTTTTATTATATTTTATATTTTATGTGAATTTCTTTTAAGTCTCATGTTGGTTCAGAGGTGGTTGTCTTATCTAGAAAATAATTTGAGATGTACATTTCTGAAGCCTTAGTAGTATCATATTTCAATTCATTTCATCATATGTCAAAAACCAAATTAGCACATTTATGCTAAACTTTAAAATAACATTAGCTAATTACAAGAATAACATCATCATAATAAACATTTGTTGGGGAGATTTTACTCTTACATTTAGACATTTGCAAGTAAGGACAAGTTTGCATCTTCCTAGACTTACAGAAGCAAGTTTTTTCCTTTGACAACAGAAGCAATTTGTAGCAATTGCTACACATATAAACACTACTGAATTATTTGGTTTTTGCTTAGGGTTCTTGATTTTAAGCAACTGTGACTGGTTTGCTTGAGCTTGGAAGGAATTAATTGGGAAGACAATAAATGGAAACACTAGGAAGGCAGGTAGAGGAAAAAAGGTAGGAACAGGAATATAGCTAGCTAGAACTCCAGCCTAAGTTTTGCCCCAGGTCCTTCTTTCTAAGAGAGTCATCATCATACCCAGATAGGCATGGCCATCACAGCACTCATCACTTCATGATCATTCCTGGACAGGGATGTCATGGACATCATAGACAATGCCCAAGACCTCTAATCCTAACACTAAATGCCTTTCAATTCTGGGTTTTGGCATTATTTTGATTCAATTCCTTTATAATCTCAATTGGTCTCTTGATTTTAAATATTATCTCTTTGATGAGAATACCCAGATTTATGTCTCTTCTCAGACCTCTTCCCTGAACCCCATATTCATATCCATCCAGTTGCCTATCTCAGTATTTCCATTGGGTTGTCCAAAGGGAAATTCAATATGTCCAGAAGTGAACATTTTTCCCCCTCTCCTCCTCAAGTTTGCACCTGGTCATTCTAGTCTCAGTTGAAGGCAATCCACATTTCCCTCTCTTACTCTCTTCCTTACCTCCATTAGAAAATCTTTTTTTATACATCATTGCCATATATACAGAATCTCACTTCTCTCCCCAATGTAATGTGAGCCACTATCTGCTCCTTTCTAGTCTCCTTGCTTTTGAGCATGACATTGTCTACTTCTAGAACCTCTAATCCTAGCACAGCAGCAATGATCTACCCTGTAAGACATTTTGAAAGTGAAATGGTCTAGAAAACAATGAAGTTCCTGGTACTTAAGGTCTTTAAGGTCATCTCTGGACAATGTTTGTCTTTAGGACCAGGATATTCTTTCTGAGATGTATCAGAACTGTAGACTAGTGAGTTCACCAGGGGAAATTTCTGGCATCTCAAACCCACATCAGCCACTTTCAGAAGTTCAGTTTTCTTCAGGTCTTCAAGAAATAGTTGTTGAATTTAATAGTCTATTGAGTGTTCAATTAGAACAATGCATAAACTAATCTTAAGACATTCATAATCTAAGAGGGATGATAATTGATGCAAGAAATAGAATGTAAATGAGTACTCCTGCATGTGGAAAGAGGAAGATACCAGGTTGGCATAATAGAAAAAAGTTTTAGTGGAGGACTTAAGTTGTTGATTGTTTTAATATGGAAAGAAATTTATGAGGTGTGCATAATTTTATTTTTAAATTTCACTCCTTTGAAAGAAAAGGCTGATAAATCCATGCCTGGATTTCTTTCCCGGATACATTTTGGCTAGTCTTAGGCAACATCACTCTGTCATTGCACAAAATCATTGCAGCACAACACTTAATTTTTACTGATTTATCTTCAGTGCTATTGTTCATCTCAACTCTTATACCTTGCTTTCTAAGAGTTTCTTTCTTTTTTTTTGCCAGTCCTTGGGCTTGAACTCAGGGCCTGGGCACTGTCTCTGAGTCTCTCTGTGCTCAAGGCTAGCACTCTACCACTTGAGCCACAGTGCCACTTTGGGCTTTTTCTGCTTATGTGGTACTGAGGAATGGAACCCAGGGCTTCATGCATGCTAGGCAAGCACTCTACCACTAAGCCACCTTCCCAGTCTTAAGAGTTTCTTTTATAATGTTTAACAGTGTGATGCAATTTTCTCTTGCTCTACCTAGTATTCTGCTTTACCTTTTGTCTTAATCCCATATTCCTGGAAGGCAAGAATATCCCTGTTCATTATCAGACTCACTAAAATGTGTGATAACTGTCTTGTCTGTGTTTGATACTCAATATAAATTGGTCAGGTGCTGGTGTCTCGTGCTTGTAATACTAGCTACTCAGATGGCTGAGCTCTGAGGATCACAACCCACACATGAAAGACCATTAGACACTTATTGCCAATGAACTTGTAAAAAGTTGCAAGTGGAGCAACACTAAAGTGGTAGAACACTAAAAAGGTGAGAAACAGTACCCAGGCCCCGAATTTAAGCTTTGTAACTGGTATGAGCACATGCACACACACACCACTACCACCCACAAAAACACAAAAATAATATCCTGGTCACAGAGGAAGAATTTATTATAGCTTCTTTTTGTTAGCTGATTTCTTCTCCTTTGTGCTATTTCCAGAATTTGAGCCTCTATTTATTTTTCTGTCAATCCCTAATCCAAAACTTTGCTAACAAGATTCACAGCTGTTTTTTTTAAAAAATGTTTTGAGTAAATGCCAGAAGGTACAAGTGACATTTACCCAGAAAATATTTTTAGAGGAGCTGATGGTGTTTACAATTAGAGTGCTAATTGAAGGCATCATTTTCAATGCAGGAGCAAGTAAATAAAGGGTCTTCTCAGCTTGAAATGTGTTGTCTTTAAAAGAAAAAAAGCAAAGTGTTTGTCAAGCCTGGAGGAAAACAAAGAAATCCACTAATTCTCACTCTCTACCTTCCACTCGACACCCAAAGCCACATTCCTATTTAAAAGAAAACCAGAGTCCAACAGCTTGAATTTAATATCATTTTTTTTAATTGAAGAGGTGATGAGCAAGGGGATTACAGTTATATAAGTTAGTACATTTACAGTACAAGTACAGATTACAGTTACATAAGTAAGTACAGTTACAAAGAGTATATTTGTTTTTAATCATTGTTACCTCATCCTTCATTATCTCCCACTTACACTTCCTTCTTCTACTCCTTTCCAAATTGTAATGTCATACCCAACTTAGTGTTAAGAGAGTATCTATGTTGCTTTGTTTCATCCTTTGTCCTGTTGTTTCTTTGATTCCCTTACACATATTGCATAATCTTATATGCAAAACACGAGGTACAAAAAGAAAAAATAAAACAATAGAAAAAAAGAACAAACTACCTGCAGGGTCTATTAATATATTTCCATATATTGGGGTTCAAGTTGATATGCTTCAGTATTCTGAGTAGATAACATATATGTGTGGAAGAAACACAAAACATGAACAAAAAACATGTGAGATAGTGAAATTTTCCACCATGCCTTCTATCAATCCAGTTTCAGAGACAACCACTTTTAGCGAGTTGCTTCTTGTGCATTGTTTCAGCTTAATTTCAAGTATATGTATATATGTTTTTCCCCAAATGGCATACACCATCACAAGTAGTATGCTTTCTGTCTGCTAGCAAGGCATATTGGAGATCTTATTATCATTACAAGAAGACCTGTGATCCTTTTGTGATCTTTTTGATCCCAGTGTTGTAATCTTCATGACCTTTGTGATCTTGGTGTTGCCTTCTTCTATGCAGATACATTTTCATTTCTCAAATCTGTCCCGGCTATTGAACATCTATGCTGCTTTACAAATTTTATAGATCACATCCTTGTACACGTGTCATTGTGCATATCTGTAACCTACTACAGACCAATTTTGTTCAGTAATTTTCTGAGCCAGTGGTCATGTGTGCTTTTAATTTTAGTAATATTAGTCAATATACTCTCAATGGACTGTGAACTTATTTGCATGTCCATCAATGGACAACTTCCCATATTGCCACAAACCTGTTGATTTTATCAGCCTGATAAACTTGACAATGTTATAGAAGGTTCATCTGCATTTCTGTTGTAAAGGTGAATGGACATCATATATATGATTAACATTCCCAAAATTTTTTTCATGTCCCATCCTTGTTTTATTTTTAAGTAGTTGTAGAGGTTTCAGTTCTTTAAGTCAAGTTATGATTACCAACTATCTTGATCGATGCCCTTCCGAATTTCTGTCTATGCTGTGCTGGATTCCTGATCAACTTGTTATCTTTAGAGATTAAGGAAATTCCCTTAATCACTTCACACATTAAGGAAACTGCTGACAATTTTTCCATACATCAACATTTGTATTTTGTCTTTATAATGAATGTAATTTTGGGTGGTTACAATTATTATGATTATGATTTTTGTCAGTCTTGGGGCTTGAACTCAGGGCCTGGGCCCTGTCCTTGAGCCTCTTTGTGTTTAAGACTAGTGCTCTACCACTTGACCCACAGCACCACTCCAGCTTCCTTTGAGTAGTTTGTTGGAGATAAGAGTCTTACTGACATTTTTCTCCAGTTCTAGCATTGAACCTTGATCCACAGATCTCAGCCTCCTGAGTAGCTCGGATTACAAACATGAACCACCATCACCTGGCTTGAAATTATAATTTTTTATGTTACCTCCTCTTCTCCTTATATCATCTCTTCTTCCCCAGACCCTCTCTTCCATTCCAATTTATTTTTCATTTTTTAATATTTCTTTTTTATTGTTATTGTAGAGTTGATATACAAAAGGGTTACAGTTACATGAATCAGATAATGAGTACAATTCTTTTTGAACCATACCTCCCTTCCCTTGCTCTCTCCAAGGTTTTCCCTCTTGTCTCCACTTACAAGATGGATAGATCATTTTCCACATGGTGTCTATTGAGTAACACTGTTGTATGCTTAGCAACACTGCCCCACATTAAGACTGTTTTAACTAATCCCATATTTTAGTTCAGGCCTCCAGGGACTTTGTTTTCTCTATCTATACTTTTTTTCCTTTTTTACTATTATCTTTAAGTAGTTGTACAAAGAAGTTCCCATTCTACAAAACAGTGTATGAGTACAAAGTGTATGACAACATTGTCACACATTTCTCCTAACCCATCCCTTCTCTCACTTTTTTCTTTAATTGAGATTAGGTGATTACATAAATTGCACATATTTCACAGTATTGTGGAATAGTAATACTTAAAGTCACAAAAACATTTTAACCTTCACAAGGCAAATTGTCATTATTATGGTCTATACAGTTTGTGAATTCTATAAGCTTTAACATTACCAGCTACTTTTTCTACATCAGGTGAAGTTTACATTTCTTTCCTTTTTCTTAGTGTGGGCTGTTCCTACTTAAGCTGTTCCTCCTCCTGGCTTCCCTCTGTTGTGTGCATATATCTACCATATATATGATCCAGAACATGGAGTCATTTAGCAATGATATGAGCAAATGGGTGGCTGTCCTTTGTTTCTTGAGTCCTGTTTGCCATATCGTCTTGTATTTTGGCTTTAGCATCCACATATCAGGGAGACCACGTGCCATTTGTCTCTTTGTTCTTGGCTTACTTCACTCAAAACAATCTACTCTAGTTCCATCCATTTCCCTGAAAATGCCATAATTTTGTCCTTGCTAAAGGCTGCATAATATGCCATTGTATATAGATACCACAATTTTTGGATCCACTCATCAGTAGTGGGACATCTGGGTTGTTTCCAAATCTTGGCTATTGTGAACAGTGCTGCAATAAACATGGAGGTGCATGTGTCCTTGTATACTTGGTCCTGTTGTTCAGGGTAGATGCCTACGAGTATTATGGCTGGGTCATAGGGAAGGTCTGTATTTAGCTTTCTGAGATACCTCCATACTGTGTTCCAAAGTGGTTGTATTAGCATACATTTCCATCAGCAATGCAGTAGGGTTCCTCTTTCTCTGAATCCCCTCCAGCATTTGTCATTGACTGACTTTAGGTACATCTGTACTTTTTAGGTCTCTAGAATTTATTTAGCACAGGCTGAAACATAAATACATATCGCTACCCAGAATCTGCTTGCTTGTTTCTGTATCACTCAATCAATAACTTATCTTCCTTCATTGATATGCAGAATTATCTTTATCCCAATATAAAGAAAAATGAATTTACTTTGTGACTTTTTTCTATCCTATATGTTCTCTATTTGAAGGCTGTTTTATACTTATAAAATATGCTTTAATATCTGGTTAGAATCATTCTTCCTTGCTTATTCTCAGGCACTTTATTATATATATATATATGTATATATATAGCATATGTATATAGCATATATATATATAACATATATATAGAATATATATATGTTATATATATATATATATATATATAGTTGTGAAAGTACTCTACAGAGGGGTTACAATTACATGGTCAAGGTAATGAGTACATTTCTTATAAAGCATTGTTGCCTCCTCCTTTATTTCCCCTTAACATCCCTTCCCATCTCCCCAACCCCCCAGCCAAAGTTGTAAAGTTCATTTTTTGACATAACGACTTGTACATCTCATTGTTGCTATGGGTCCACCTGTATCCCTATTTAAATTATTTATTTTTTCCCTTCCCCTCCACAAATTATACCAACATCAAATACAGTGAAAGCAGGGGTTATACCGTGGGGGAGGGAAATACAAAGCAACAACAAAAAATCATCTTACAAATATGTTAGAAACAGTTGCAAGAAAAAAAATTTGAATCCTTATCTTGGGGTTCATTTCACCTAACATCAACTTATCTGACCTTTTCTGCTTGTCTCAGACATATACAAGTTATTGCAAATAAGGGAAACCATGGGACCTATGTTTCTTTGGGTCTGGCTTACTTCACTTAATTTTTTCCAAGTCTTTCCATTTCCTAACAAATG
>NW_012267229.1:208510-208869 GCF_000151885.1 Dipodomys ordii | reverse complement strand
AAAGCTGGTTCAATATACGCAAATCAATTAATATTATTCATCACATCAACAGGAGCAAGAATAAGAACCACATGGTTATCTCAATAGATGCAGAAGAAGCATTCGACAAGATCCAACACCCCTTCATGATTAAGGTTTTTGAAAAATTAGCAATCCATGGAACATTCCTCAATACAATAAAGGCTGTATATGACAAATCTACAGCAAGCATTATACTTAATGGTGAAAAACTAAAGCCATTTCCTCTTAGCTCAGGAACAAGACAAGGATGTCCAATCTCTCCACTTCTCTTTAATCTTGTATTAGAATGCCTAGCTACAGCAATAAGACAAGATGCAGACATAAAGGGGATCCAAATA
>NW_012267229.1:204135-208460 GCF_000151885.1 Dipodomys ordii | reverse complement strand
AGAGTGTCTGCTTTGATTTCAAGGTCTTTGATCCATTTGGAGTTGATTCTGGTGCAGGGTGATATATAAGGATCTAGCTTTAGTTTTCTACAAGTGGTTAACCAATTTTGCCAGCACCATTTACTGAAGAGGCTGTCTTTCTTCCATTCTATTTTTTAGCTCTCTTATAGAAGATTATAATGATGGCTATTATGTCTGTAGGTTCATTTCTGGGTTCAATTCTATTCCATTGGTCTTTCTCAGGTGCTTTAGGAGAAGCTTCAAATAATTGAGAATTCATTTTTAAAAGATATTTTGATATGCATTTTATATGAATTAAAATGTTACTGATCCTTTGTATCCCCAAATACAGCATGTAGTTTTAATATTTGTGTGTAGCATGTTTATGTGTTTTCTTTGAAGATGTTATACATTAAAATTTTTCTATACACTATATATTTATTCTGCACCTATTAATTTTTAATGGGGATAATTTTTTCCTCATAACTTCTTTTTGGTGCTGTTTATAAATAAAGTGTTGATATTTCTATAAAATCAATTTAGGCTGGGAAGGGGAGTTCTCTCTGGGGTAATTTTCAGATGAGGAGCACAGAATGCATTGGGAAATACCCCATCCTCTACCTAGTTGGGTCTGAACTGTGTTCCATGTAAAAGTCCCTAACAATATTGGGGTTCCAGTTTCCCACAGACTTATCTACCTACAAATGGACTTCTCAGGCTTGTAGGAGCACCATCTATCCCTGTATCAACTCTCTGCAACCAGCACTACTATCATCGTGCCTGTGGTGGAGAAATTAAGGTAAGATATAGATATCTCATGAGAAAGCACTCGAGTGGTATCTTGTAGTATTTGACTGAAGGATGGAGGAAATACTGGATGCAGAGAAGAAAAAAACACCTAGAATGACTATAAATATAGATGCTATTCTTTGTCTTATAAGAGACGTGTATTCTAGTAAACACATGATATCATGAAACTTTCTAATGTTAAAAATATATTAGAGACACTTAAACTCCTGCACTTCAGAACTTAGCACTATGGCACAATATAGAATATCGATTGTTTCATCTTGTGATCACATGACTAACTAAGAGCTAGGTTCATGGCCAAGGTTCAGCGTCAAAAGACACTTTTGTACCTCATATCTTAGGCTGAGAAGAGATCAAAAGTCAACATTCATGTGCAATTGCTGCTGAGCATGTATTGCTGTTGCCACGATTATGAAGTTGAAAATTTGTTTAGCTGAACTGTCTTGATTTGAGGATTGTATATTGGAAAGAGTAAGAGGAAAAGGAGGGAGGGGGGAGGGGGAGATAGAGAAGCAAAGAGATCTTGCTGTCAGTGTATCTTAGTGGCTGAGCAATTATATTCTGTCTTATGATGGAAAAAAACATAAGCTGGGTGGGCTAGGGAATGTGGGGTACCAGGAGTTGTCGAAGCTGTTCACAGATTAACACATTCACGGATGGCATACTGAATGCCTGGCCTATACTAAGTGCTAGACTGTAGTTGGGAAAAAACAACATCTCTCCCTATGTGTCTGCTTTCCAGTATGGACAGAAGAAAGAGATGAGCATGATGGTGGAAATATGCAGGCTGTGACAAGGATAACTGGAGTAGTAGATGGGTTTTAGGGCAGTTAGGGAATGCTGTTGCAGGGAGGGCATCGAGCCTGGCCACTGAAGAGTGAAGTGGAAACAGCCACGTGAAGATCCAGCAAAGAAGGAGAATTTGACCTGGAAGGGACATGTTTTAAGGATGTGAAGGGAAGTACGAGCAATTGAGCCACTTTAATTTTGTAGTGCAGCTATTAGATAAGGTGGGAGAGACTGATGGGAGCAGACCACCTGAGGCCTTATAGATCTTGTTTAATGTTGGATGATTACTCTAAGTGCCACATCCTTGGAGAATTTTGAGCAACTTATTAAACAAGCATTATCATGAGATTTGTTTTGGAAAGATTTTTCTAAATAGTGTGAGGAAAACAAACGTTGAAAGATGTGAATGGGAATAGATGGATGGGTCTGCAGGAAATGTCACCATACAGAGGGGCAGTTTAGTGGTGCCAGACAGGGTGCATTGCCATAATGTTTCTTTTTTTTGAGTTTTCATTAATTAAACAATTTTTATTAATGTGGTATCATATATACTGTCTTTTTGTTCTTAATATATATTTTTTATTGTAAAGATACTGTATAGAGGGGCCACAGTTACATGAGCAAAGCAATGAGTCCATTTTCTATCGAGCACTGTTACACCCCCCCCTTTATTTATTTATTTTTTTTGTAGGTCGTGGGGCTTGAACTCTGAGCCTGGGCGCTGTCCCTCAGCTCTTCAGCTCAAGGCGAGCACTCTACCACTTGAGCTACAGCGCCACTTCCGGTTTTCTGGTGGTTTATTAGAGATAGGAGTCTCACAGTCTTTCCTGCCTGGGCTGGCTTTGAACCGCGATCCTCAGATCTCAGCCTCCTGAGTAGCTAGGATTACAGGCGTGAGCCACCGGCGCCCGGCTACCCCCCCCTTTATATTTCCCCTACCATCCCTTTCTTCCCCACTTCCCCAACTCCTCCCTTCCCTTCTCCCCTCCCTCCCCTGCTAAGTTATAAAGTTCCTTTTCAACATACTGTCTTGTACATCTCATTGTTACAATGGGTCATCCTGTATCTTATTTCAGCATTTTTCTATTTCTTTTCCCCTCCCCAAATTAGAAAAATGTATATACAAGATACAGGACACCAGAATCAAATACAGTGTAAACAGGGGTTGCACCATGGGGAAAGAACATACAAAGAAACAATCAAAGAAACCATCAAAAAAATTACATAGTGGAAGTGGTGCTGTGGCTCAAGTGGTAGAGCGCTCGCCTTGAGCTGAAGAGCCCAAGCCCAGAGTTCAAGCCCAACGACTGACCAAAAACAAATTACATAGTACATTATAAGTACATTACAAACAACAGCAACAAAGATAAAACCTCTTGTGTCCCTATCTTGGGGTTCATTTTGCTTAGTATCAGGTTATATGGTCATATGTACATAGCTTTTGACCTTTTCTGCTTGTCCTACACATATACTAGTTATTGCAAAATAGGGAAACCATGGACCTATGTTTCTTTGAGTCTGGCTTACTTCACTTAATATATTTTTTTCCAAGTCTTTCCATTTCCTAACAAATGGGGTGGTGTCATTCTTTCTGATGGAGGCATAGAATTCCACTGTGTGTGTGTGTGTGTGTGTGTGTGTATATGTATGTATACATATACACATGTATATATGTATATGTATGTATAGCATTTTCTTGATCCATTCATCCACTGAGGGGCAGCTGGGTTGGTTCCATATCTTAGCTATGGTAAATAACGCTGCAATAAACATGGTTGTGCTGGTAACTTTAATATGGCCTTGTTGCCACAATTGCTCTTCAGGGCTGACACACTCTTTCCATCTGCGGTCTGTAGTTCTCACCCTTGCTGTTCCTTAGGCCTGGCCCTTTGCTAAAGGGGCCTGCCTAGCCCAATATTATTTTCTTTACTCAGAAGTAACTTGTATCTAATGACATCAAAGTCCAGTCCCCTTACTTTAGGTTTCTGCTTTTTTATAGTTTTTACTAACCTTTCTAATTTAATGATTTGCAAAAAAAATAGTTTATATATGGGTAAATCTCATTAGACCATAGTATTTGATAATCAGATACAATTATCCATGTTACTTTGTAATTGTGTTTTTTTATTGTGAAAATACTGTACAGAGGGGTTATAATTACATGGACAAGATAATGAGTACATTTCTTATCAAACATTGTAGCCTCCTCCTTTGTTTCCCCTTCCCATCCCTTCCCATCCCTTCCCATCCTCCCCCCCACCCAATCCTCCTAGCCACCCCCACCCCCCATTCCACCCCACCCCCTCGCACCAAAGTTGTAAAGTTTGTTTTCGACATAATGACTTGTACATCTCATTATTGCAACGGGTCCACCTGTATCCCTATTTAAATTATTTGTTATTCCCCTTCCCCTCCACAAATTATACCGACATCACATACAGTGAAAGCAGGGGTTATACTGTGGGGGAGGGACATACAAAGTAACAAATAATCTTATAAATGTGTTAGAAACAATCGTATGAGTGCTCTATATAGAAACAATCGTATGAAAGAAGAAAAACATTTGAATACATATCTTAGGGTTCTTCCCTAACATCACCTTATCTGACCTTTTCTGCTTGATTCATACATATACTAGATATTGCAAATAAGGGAAACCATGGGACCTATTTTTCTTTGGGTCTGGCTTACTTCACTTAATATAATTTTTTCCAAGTCTTTCCATT
>NW_012267229.1:191251-198476 GCF_000151885.1 Dipodomys ordii | reverse complement strand
TTAAGTTCTTGTGACCTGCTAAATGACTCGTTTTATTCCAAGGCCTGAGTTGGAGCTGGCAGCTCCTCCAAGCTTTGTTGGTATCCAAGATGGAGATCACCGGTGCTGGGTGGGGAGGGGTGGCCTTCCCTCCTCTGCTCCCTGAGAAGGAGTGAGGATGTCGGGCTTCTACTCACGCCGACTCTTGGATCCTGGGTCGTCTCTGGTCTGCAAGCTGCAGGTTGAAGATGTCCGCTCCTTGTCGGTTCTTGCTGGTGTTGAGTAGATTCCGCTTGCCCGCTGCATCTGGCTCCTTTGTCCCAGATGCTCTGTGTGAGCACTCAGGTATTGCCCCGGCTGCGGTCTCCGCCGCGACCCTGCCGCTGCTGGCAAGCGCTCCGATGTGTCTTTTGCCTTGACTTTCCCTCTCTTGTCTGACTCTCTGTCCTGTGATGGCACACTTGGTGTGATTCTCTGGCTTAGGACTGTTCACTGGAACTCTAAAACTGCTTTCTATGGGAGAGCTTGTTCAGATTCCAGCTTCTCCTCTGCCATCTTCCCGGAACTCGAAGCTGGCCAACTTTAAACAACACTAAGTCATTCTGTTCACTTGGTTGTTTTGGATGAAATGTAGGGATCATGTGGTGACCCTGAGATCAATGGTGACCTCCATCAGGGATTTCCCCCAAGAAACGGAGTCAACCACACTTCTGGAGAAGTGGCTCTCAGAAGGGATTAACTTGTGATTTGTAATGAGCAGATCTAAAAGGCAGAGTAGATTTAGTAGATGATGTGATGTGAGTCCAACTCCCTGTTTATAGCCAAGGCACCCCTATATGCTATATGTGGTGACTGCTGACTCCCCACAACTGAGACTCCCTAGAAATTGTCATTTGCCAAAGGGTATTTCTCTTTATGCCAGTCTGCTTCCATGATGAGAGAAGTTGGTGTGACATGTCTGGTCTCATTTCCTTGGTTTGGGACAATTCTAGAAGTGTGCCTTCATTTGGAACATTGCCAATGAAGTTCGAGAACTCACCTGGAGTCAGCTGCTAGAGACTGAATCATCATTTTACTCTTTTCTCTTCCTATGCCTGCATCCCTGAGAATCTCTGTAGTGGATTTCCAGGTATGTACACTTCCCTTGAAGATGACATTTAATTCTCTTCCTCTCCTGTGGGTTGGTTTTAGTGATTCATTCCTGTGAATAGATTACAGCAGGTGTGATGAGATGTCACTTTTTAGATTGGTTTGTAGGAAGACAGTGGCATCAATCTTGGATACCCTCTCTTTCTCCTTCTCTCTGTCTTATCATTTATATTCTAGGAGATGCCAGCTGCATGTCCTGTGAGCATTCTTATTAAAAGGCCCATGCTGTGAAATTGGGAGTGGATCCTCCCCTGACTGACAGCTTGTCTGTAGCCATGTGAGAATCTCTGAGCCAGCCCCACACAGCTAAACTGCTTCTGGGTTCCTGACCCATGGATACTGTGTGAAATAATGAATGCTTAGTGCTTTAATCTGCAGAGGTTTAAGGCACTATTTTACATAACAATAGATAGCTAATGTACTCTCTTATCACTGTTACTCTCAACAAAGCTCTTCCATGAACTCCAGCTTGCTAATCTCCACCTCAAAGCCTGTTTCCTGGGAAAATGCATCCTAAAAGAAAAAATAAAGATGGAAAGACATTAAGGGGCCAGCTTTCTCTAAGGGATGCTGAATCATTTATTGCTATTGTGTGTACAGAAGTCCTCATATGGAAGTGACGTGGTGGGAGATGAGAATGAAGGTCTTCTAAATCAGATAGAAACTGACCTTCACCTTGTCTGCCAGAGGGAGACAAGGTCTGAGAGGAGGAAGAATAGTCTGGAAGTAGAATGAAGAAGAGATAAAAGTGAGAGGATAACAAATCTGTAACTTGTGAAATTTGGACAAGAAATAAAGATCATAAAGCACCCCTTAACTCCCGGTGGGTGGGAATCATAAGATAGGGATGAATAATCTTGCCTATCTTAGAGGGAAGTTGTTACATTAAATGACCTAAAGCAGGAATGAGACTTGGAACAGTGCCTGGCATGTAGCCTCACTATTTAAGTGTTTGCGATGTGAGTATGTGCGGGAAGTTGGGTGGTACCTTCTGGATCAGGAACTCACCAATCATAGAGTGGCTTAGAATGAAAAGGAGTCAGAGGACTGTAGAGCAGTCAAGGATGTGATTCAGAGTAAAGTGAAAACTCTATGAAACTTCATTGTTAAGAGAAGCCATATTGTGCTAAGCAATGGTGGCTCATGCCGGTAATCCTAGATACTCAAGATTTGGGGATTATGTTTGGAAGCCATCCTGGGCAGAAAAGTTTGTGAGACTCTTAGCTCCAATTAACCACCCAAAGCACCAGAAGTAGAGTTGTAGCTCAAGTGGTAGAGCTCTAACTTTGAGCAGAAGAGCTCAGGGACAATAACCAAGATCTGAGTTCAAGCCCCAGGACCAGCACACACAGATACATAAACAAACAATAAGAGAAGTCCTGTTGGGACAGCCTGTCCTCTTCCTTAAATGTGATTTGTGTTCTGGATAATAAGGGTCGCTAGTGAGAGAGGCAAAAACTCACCACCCAGAAAATGAAAAGAAACTCTGAGCACATGATTTACTGACACTGGTTCAACCGCAGTCTGTTGTGAAAACAACTAGTTGGGTGCCTATTCCTTGTGTCCCACACTATTATCCTCCTCCCAAAGTGGATCTGTTTTAGAGAGACCTGTGTACCTCCAGCCTTCACAGTATCTCTCCTTCATGAATAGGAAGATAGAAATTGGATGCTATAGCTTGACAAGTTTCTGCTACCTCATCTCATAGGCCACAATGCATTTTTTTTCTGAAGGGTAATTTCTCACTTGCATAGGACATAAAAGGCTTTCTCTGTTACGTTAGCTGCCAGTTCCAGCTAATGGGCTCGATTACATAGACAGCTTATTGAATATCTATGTAATTAAGAAACTATCAGATGTCATGTGGAATGACAAGGAGGAAGTTTGTGGCAGAGAAAAGATGAACTAATACTCAATGGATATTCACCAGAAATAAGTATCTTACATGAAGGAGAAATAGTATTGGAAATAAAGTTTCTTACCTGCCCTTGCACATTCCAGACTCAAGATTTAGACAGGGTTTGCCCAAACTAGAATTTTATATGCAAAAACATCTAAGATGAGATTTAAAAAAAACCTTGTGACAACCAGACACCAGGAGTGGACTTAGCCCACAATGACAGCTCAGGTGACCTTCTCCAAAGAAAGCTTGAGATAAGGACTGGGGAACAGGGATTTATCAGAAGGAGTGAGGACAAGAAACAGAAGTGGAGCCATTTCCAGGACAAGGCTAGAGGCTTCTACAATGCAGTTTTTCTTGTTGACAGTTACAGGGTTCATCTTTGTAGACATGTCATAATTCATTTAGCTACTTCTTTATTGTTTGGCATTAAGATTGCTTCCATTCCTTTATACTCTTGAAGACATTTGAACATATCCTTGTGTTTTTGTCTTTACAAACATAGCCAATTTCTCAAAGATTAATTGCAAAGATAAAATGTGGTGTAAACTTTTGATATATATTCCTAAATTTTCCTACTGAAATTATACCAGTTCACCTGCTAACTAGCACTTGTACAATACTTATTTCTTCATATTACTTTTAGTTTTAATATTTTCTACATAGAGAATAGGAGATCATTTTTAAGCTATGATAATGTTGAGCATTTAAAAATGTACTTAATAGCCATCACAGTTTCTCATGTTATTGATTTCCTGGTCATATCCTTTATTATTTTTCCTAGAAAGTGTACAAGACACTTTTGATTTTATTGGAACAATCTTTATGCATTACAGATATTAGTTTTTTTGTGAAAAAGTATGCATGTATATATATATACATGTTATATACACATGTGCATATACATATACATGTATATATGTATATATTTTGTTTATAACTTGATGCTTAGAGGTTTACAAAGTTTATGATGCAAAACCTATCACACTAAACTAAGTTATATTTTTATATATACTCTGCAAACATTTACCTTTTTATATTAAATTGTGCATAGTAACAGGTTTCATCATGACATTTCCATATAAATATTTATCTTACATTTGAGAGAGTTGCCTTCCTTACCAATAACAAATTATTGTTTTCTAAGCCTACTTTCCTTTCTCTACTGGTACAAAATGTTCTCTATTTTTTTGTAAACTGAATACAAACATTTGAATCTATAAAAAAAAAACAAAAACAAAACCCCACACAACCAAGCACAAAATGAGAGATATGGATATTTTGAAAATGTTTAAAGAAAACTATGTATGATAGATATAATGGGTTTATGAGAGGACCAGTTTCCTGAAATTATAAAGTTGGAGAAGTTTCATAAATAGCTGTCTGCAAGCTGGAAAACTAGGCAAGCATCAGTGTATTCGATCTAAATCCAAAGGGTCTGAAAGACTTGGGTTGGGGGCTTGTGCTTCAAGCCTTAGAGAATGAAGCTCCAGATCTAAACTTCTGATGTCCAGGTGCAGGAGAAAATAGGAGTGCCTATTCCAGAAGAGAGTAGGAATTTACCTGTCCTCTGTCTTTCCGCACTTAGAATGCTGATTGGATGATAGTAACCCATGTTGGGTGAGGGTAAATCTCACTAGGCCACTTGCGTAAATGCCAGTCTCTTCTGGAAACAGTATCAAGCACATACAATGCTTTGCTAGGTATCTTGCCATCACATAATCCAGTCAAGTTCAGTTCTAAAATTAATTAATCATCACAACAATATCCACAAAATCATACATTTGCGATGTCAATTCAGATACAAAAATATGAACAGCCCAATAACCACTTAAAATTTGAAAGTTATGGAAAAATCATGTATGTGGTTAAAAAATAAAGTGTGACAAATAATACCACTTGGATATTAGCACAAGACTTTAAAAGACACAATATAGTGACTGAAATTGTTATTAAGAATTAACAATTGACCAAAAGAACCCAAACTACCACTAGAATCTCAAAGAACTACTGAAGTCCAGTGTTTCTATCTCAGAGCAAGAAGCCTCTGGTTTCTATAGAAGTCATGGCAGTAGCACAAATCTGTCTACAGTGGCGAAATCTTGCATTCTCTCTTTGCTTATATGAGTAGACACTTCTAGAAGAACCCACAATAAGTAGAAAATAATGTTTAACTATTGGAGAAAAATTGGTACTGAGCAAAGGGAAGGAAGATAATTTTGCTATGTACCATTCTGCTTTTTTGATTTTGAATCATATGTCTGTATTAGACATACAAAAATTATAGGAGAGATGGAGAGAGATTGGTTAACGGGCACAAACTCACAGCCAGATGGTATAAGTCTGCACACGGGTGATTATGCTTAATGCTGGTATACATACAAAGAGGATTTCTAGTGCTCTCCTCACAAAGAAAAAAATACTTGAGATCACACATACTCTAAATGTCTCATCAAGTTGATCATTATGTGATGTGCAATGATGTGCAAAACCTCCTACTGAATCCCATAAAGGTGTATTATTATTATCTTTTAATTTAGAAATTAAATATAAATAATTCTAAACAAGGCTTAGAAAAATAAAATATACTTGTAAGAATATGAAATAAAGCTTTCAAACTGTCATCTATAGTATATTACATATTTGATATAACAAATATATAACATACATACCAATATGTATGTGTATAACATTTGGTGTATCAAATATATAATATACATACAAAAGACTAAGTTATTAAATAAATTTATAGGCATATGAATATATAACCGTGTTGAGATCCAATGGCATAATGACAATGAAAGGGTAGAAATACTTGTACATAAAAAACCTGCGGTGTGGAAAAGTCACCCAGCTCGGGCGCCAGCCCGAGGAGTGGGTTTCTTCACTGGGTAATCAGAGCCAGAGGCTGCCCCTCCCTCTAGCAGCCTCAACAAGCAATTGAAAATCAGTAAACAGAAACCCTGAGAATGGCTCCAGGGTGGGCTCTGTGAGGTTTTCACAAACCAGCCCCGGAAAAGCTACCAGAACCTAGCCTCATCACTGCATCCCCCTCTTTTGTGATACTCAAAGCAGATCTGTCTCCCAATGAACTAGCCTGGGAGGAGGATCGCCAAATCCTGGGTAAAGCAGAGCATTTTACTGCCTGTTCGAACAAACTGACTTAAGAAACCAACCAAGCCACAGGACCACAAGCAGACCAGAGACTCCAACAAGAGGCTGGTTACAGACACAAGGGAGATACAGGATTTTTCCCACTCCTCCCCCCCCAAAAAAAATCAAAGAAATTTTTTGTTTTTGTTTTTTTTTTCTTTTTTCTCTTCTTCGTCTTTTTTTTTTTTTTTAGTTTTTATTTTTGGTACCTTATATAAAAAAATATTTTTTTTCTAAAACTTTTTTCAATCTTTAACTTTGCCTTTTTTGATAAAAAATGTTTTCCAGAAAGTTTCTTTTCCTCTTATAATTTTTATTTTGGGGATACGGGAGTGTGCATTTTTGCTTTCTTTTTTGGTCTTCTCTTTTTTTTTCCTCTTTTTTAAATTATCTTTTTTTGTTTTTTGTTTAGCTGTACTGAACTTCTCATCTTTTTCTTCTTCCTTTCTTATCTTTTTCACCTTCTCCTCTCTTTCATTCTTCTTTATGTGACTTAATTGTTGTCCTGCACACCCTCAGATAAACCTGTAGTTGAGCATTAGATCCTATCCCCCATTGTGTACACACTTAATCCACAAATTTATTACACAGGTCAAAACCTCTAAGACTTAAATTCCTTAATAGCAGTACTACCTCTTTATACCTCTATAATATTTTAAGCATTTTTATTTTTAAGTTTTTCACATCTCCTTTATATCCCTCCCCTTCTCTCAATAAATTCACGTTCTTATCTAAATAGATTGTTATCGATTCTACATAATTTTATTAATTTCTACCTTTCTATTTTCTCTGGTCTCTTTCTTTTCCTGTTCCCTTTCGTTTTTTTTTTCTGTCTCTCTCTACTTTCATCCTACCCAACCTATTTCCTGCTTTGAGATTAAGACTTAGTTAACTCCCCCAGAGCCTACCCACATCAATCAATTCCTATTTTTTTACCCACATCTCTCCCTAACCCTAATAATTTCTGGTCTTCCAAATTCTTCTTTGCAGTCCGTAGCCCATTAACATATAGTTGTTTGATGTTGAATAGATGTATCTGTTGAA
>NW_012267229.1:176186-186300 GCF_000151885.1 Dipodomys ordii | reverse complement strand
GCATTTATAAGATTATTTCTTTGTTGCTTTGTATGTCCCTCCCCCACAATATAATTCCTGCTTTCACTATATTTGATGTCAGTATAACTTGTGGAGGTGATGGGGAAAAACCAGTTTTTTAAGGATACAGGTGGACCTGTTGCAACAATGAGTAGTGCAAGTTGTCATGTCCATAATGAGCTTTACAATGTCTGTGTTGGGGGGGGTGAAGGATTGGGACTGGAGGGGGCAGGGAGGAAGCTGGGAAGGGATGTGAAGGATAAACAAAGGAGGAGGCTGCAATGCTGCCCATGTAATTGTAACCCCTCTGTACAGTATGTTCACAAATAAAATAAAATAAATTAAATAAAAACCCTGTGGTGTCATCTTTTAAGTGAAATATGAAATTGTAAACTGAGTGCTGTTGGCTCATGTCTGTAATCCTAGCTATTCAAGAGGCTGAGAGATAGAGAATCACAGTTTGAGCCAGCCTAGGCAAAGAAAAGTCTCTATTGACTCAGTAAAAAAGCAAGTGTATGCTGGGGCCAGTGGCTCATGCCAGTAATCCTAGCGACTCAGGAGGCTGAGATATGAGGATCACAGTTCAAAGCCAGCTAGGGCAGGTAAGTCCATGAGATTCTTATCTCCAATTAACCACCAGAAAACCAGAAGTGGCACTGTGGCTCAAGTGGTAGATCGATAGCTTTGAGCTGAAGAACTCAGAGACATAATCCAGGCCCAGAGTTCAAGACCCATGACTGACCAAAAATAGCAGGTCTATAAGTGTGGTTCATGTGGTAGAATGCCAGAGAAGCAAGCCAGCTGAGCAAGGGCAAGGCTTTACGTTCAAACCCACATACAACCAAAAGAAAAGAAAGTAATTGTAGAACAATTATCTATCATACATTACCTATCATGCATGGCATATAAAACAAAGATACATAATATCTAAACATATTCCAAAAGTTTTAGATAGATTCACAGGAAAGTGATAATAAGAATTACCGTTGCAAAACATAGTAGGATTAAAACAGATTTGATTTTACATTCTGATAATACATATCCATATTTTTACTGACAAAGCAAAAATAAGGTGAAACATTTATGCTCAAATACTGATTATTTTGCTGTTCATGATGGCATAAATATTGGGAACAGCTTACACTGTCATCAATTGGGGAGTGAATAAATAAATTATGCTATTGCCACAGTCTTTGATCACTATTAAAGAAAATGAGGTAGAGCTCTCCATATTTGCATGCATATTTAAATATATCAATGTAATCTACCTGTATACTGGAGTATTGGTTGTGTTAATGTTAGGGGAGGACGTTAGAATGAAGATATGTGAGAATTAAGACTTAGGACTGGAGGGGTATGTGTATGTGTGTGTATGGAGGAAGGGTCCTAGTGTTCAACTCATGGCTTGGACTCTGTCCCTGAGCATTTTTGCTCAAGGCTAGCACTTGACCACTAGAGCACTAGCTCCACTTCCAGCTTTTTGGTGGTTAATGGAGATAAGAGTCTCAGACTTTCCTTCACAGGCTGGCTTCCCATCCTTAGATATCAGATTTCTGATTTGATATGATCACAGATGGAACCAATGGCACCCAGCTAGGACTGGTTTTTAGTAATATGAATTCTTGCGATATTTCAACCTTTCTGTTAAAGTGTTTCCTGTATTGCTATCTCATTCTATATGTATAAACAGAACATGAGATCTGTAGTAAAGAGTAACATCGTCATTAGTGTCTTCAAAATGCAAAGGCACAATGCACTACACTCAAGATTCTCATGACTGACCCACTCCATTGTTCTTTTTAGCTGTTACTTCCATTCAAACTTTCTCTTGTTTGAGTGATAAAATGGAACTTTGAGTCTCCCTTTCATAAAAGCCAAAAGAAGACACCACCTAACCTCTCCACATTTCTCTTTTATTCAGAGTTTCAAATGGGCTAAAAATAAAGGCTGCTTGCTAAAGAGTAGTGACCTATCTTGTGTCTCAAAGAAAGCAACTATCAGTTGTCCCGGGGTAAAAACCTTCCTGAGATGACTCCTGCAGGAGATCAGATGCCTGTTAGATTTCCTGGCAATTGGTTACAGATCATTCTTGTCTTGAGAAAGATAGTAGCAAAGTCAAATCTGGTTCCATTTTATTTTCAGTGAGGTAGATCTGTCAAATGATTTCTTTTAATCACAGAGTTCTTATTAGCTATGTCTCATAAATAAGGGAAAGGAAAATTTTCCAAATGCTACATCTGTCACTTCTGAAAGCTGGAATCACCAAAGTGTGAACTCACAAAGTTACCTAGAAAGCCAAATTCATTTTTGTGTTACAGATCTGAACAGCCCAGCAAAAGATTCAAGTGTAGGATTGCAAATAGACCTTATTCTCTACCTGACTATGGCAACATATGATTTTGGAAGACCACCTTTTTTCTAACAGTTCTCTTGGAGCTTGAACCTCATTCTCTATAGTAAAGAATTCCACTAAAATCAGGATGAGCTTGGGAAAGATGGGAGAATATGATGGAAGGGGTGACATTGATCAAGTCATGCTTTTTTTCATAATATAACTTGTTGAATTGAAACCCTACTTGAATAATTATGACATACATACATATATACATGCATATATGCACATTAAACAACTAGACTCAGATGTCTAATATTGCTGGTTTTTAGTTGCTTTCTCATTTCAGCGCACAGAGAATGCCTTGAACATTGTTAAAGGGCATGTGGCCATTTTCAATACCTTTGGATAATGTAGAAGAAATACTCATAAATAGAATAAAATATTAATTCATGTTTTAAAATATTAGTGAGGTGAACTAATGAAGAAGTTATTCAATTTGTATTTCATGGTAGTTTGCTCCAGATTACCTACCCAATTTTTCAGTAGAACTAACACGGCAAACAGAAATACAACAAAACTTCAATTTTAGTAGCTATAATAAAGCGTCCATGTGTAACAAGCTTGACATTTAATTATAGAACATGTTAGGTAGAATTTTCTCTCTCCCTCTCTCTGTCCATCTCTCTCTCTTTCTCTTTCTCTCTCCCCTTCTCTCTCTTATCACTCACTCTCTCATGCATACATACATCATACCTTGCACAAAGTCATTATACATATTTAACATTTTCTATGATGAAAGTAATACAGGTTCCACAAGACCTGAAAAAATCCAGAGAGGAAATTTAAAATCACTAATTGTCTCACTACTGAGAGATAACTTCAGTTTGATAAATTCAGAGATCAAAGGCAACATATAAAACTACCTGAAGGGTATGATCTCAATTAAGAAGTTTGTACTTTGCTTTTCTTAACTTTACAATTATGGCATCAGTGTTTCTAGATGTTATGTAAAAATGAAGATATCAGTACAACAGGTAGAGGCGGAACTATGCTTCGTTGTAGCGCAGTTTTGCTAAGCAGCTATACTCTCTTAGATATGTACATTGCTTTTTTTGAGATGTTACATAATGATATAATTGACTTTTTTGTCAGTCTCTACTGCATGTCTGATTATTATTGGGTCAGAGAATATTTTATACCTTTACATTCAAGAAAAACATGCTGTTTCCCAAGTCTTTGAAAACTGGCATGTAGCAAGTGCTTTGTAAATATTTGTTAAATGAGTATGCATATTTTGAAGCTCTGGTTCATGAGGCTCAAATGCTTTCCAGATAAATTGTACTCATTACAATTTTTCCCAAAAGCAAATGAATTTAAATGTAACCACAGCTATTTTTTCATCTTAGACTATTCATAGGTAGAAAATAATAGCCTGGGTTTAATTTTCAGTGTTCTAAATTATAGTTTACTTTTTTACATGTTCTTTTGGTCACATATTTTCTGCATATTATCTCTTCCTAATTTTGCTCATTTGAGGGTTCTGTTATTAGTTTCGTATTATGAGATGCACATAGGTAATCATTATTGAATAAAGGATATCTTTTGTAATGCTTGGTTTATAATACTTATTGTAATGTTTTTTTTCTTCCTCAGGTTATTCAAACCTTTTTAATTTTAGTTTGGGAAAAAAGGCAGAAAATGGATTTTTTATACTTCCATCAAATCTAGCAGAGTTTTCTTTTTGATTGCTACTTCTTGCTTTTGGTGAGAAAATGAAATGCTTTTATGATCAATGAGGTATTTTCCACTGGAAAAATTATGTATTTATTTTGTATTAACTCTTTCATCCATCTGGTAAATAACTTGTGACAGGCATATCATGAGGAGCTAACTTGTGATTTGTCCCAAGAATATAACACAAGTTCTGAGTCATCCATTTTTTTCTTGTTTTGATGATGGTTTATTATATACCCAATTCTTGCAGACTTTTGATTCAGTCCAATGGTTCAACTCTGATGCTCTGGGTCTTGAATTGGACTTAGTTTAATTTTCAAGAGTTCAGCATGAAGACATTACCACCTTTAAATATTCAGCATGTATGTGTCACAAGTGTTTGTTTTAAGTTAAGTTGTTTGAGTTGTTTAATGGTTCATTGTAAAAATTTTATAGCTAGGAATGTATCCTAAAGTAATGATTCATTATCATTATTATTACTATGTTCTGGTTATTATTGTATGTGTTTTACTTCTATGGGACTGACAGAACAGGTCTATTCACATCAGTACCACCACAAACATAAAGAAACATGTTGCATTCAAATGATTATGATGTTACTAGGTAATAATAATTTTTCTGTTCCAGTAAAATGTTTATGAGATCAGTATCACATATATTAGAAGAAATTGGTAGAAACATCATTTTTTTTTCCAAGGCTGAGAACCGAACCTAGGGCCTTGCATGAGCTGGGCGGGCACCCTTCCGCTGGGCTAAACCCCGAGAAACATCATTTCTCAGTGTGATTATGTGTGTGAGAGACAGCAAGTGGGAAGAGAGAGAAAGCAAAAGACAAAGGAAGTGAGAGAGAGAGAGAGAGAGAGAGAGAGAGAGAGAGAACCAGGAAACCATTTCCCCAAGTTATATTCTACCTTTTCCAATTCAAATTCATTGAACTGACTTAATCCCAACCAGACACAGCGTCTATATCCTACTTCAGATGTAATAGTGAATGGCACATGCTCTGTTTTTTAAAAAGCTAGGTGAGGATACAGGCAGCCACATAGATAACCTTAATTATATAGTATTTAGGAGGTCTAATAGAAAAATAAATGTAATACTAGAGAAGTAAGAAGGATTGATTGATTCACTGCAATTATTGAGGAAGAAATTAGAAAAGGGTTCACGGAAGAGGTGATGCTTTATCTGGGAGAGGAAGCCAATATGAATAACAGAAGCAGAATAGTCCAAGGCAGAGACTTGAGAGGGCGTTGCATTTTAGAAGATTAAAAAGTTCATAGAGACTAAATAGCAGGTCATTTCCTCTGCAGACAGGATGACTAGGATATGGGAGTCAGATGGTGAGAGGTAGCACATTTTGAAGTCATTGGACTTAACATTCTGCTGCTCCAGAGTGTGTGTGTGTGTGTGTGTGTGTGTGTGTGTGTGGGCTTGAACTCAGGACCTGGACTCTGTCACTTAGCTTATCTGCTCAAGGCTGACACTCTGCCATTTGAGCCACAGCTCCACTTCCAGCTTTTTGGTGGTTAATTGAAGATAAGGGTCTCATGGATGTTCCTGCCTGGGCTGGCTTTGAACTGAGATTCTCCTGAGTAGCTAGGATTACAGGTGTGAGCCACTGGCACCTAGCTGTTTCTCATTTCTTTTTTTTGGGGGGGGGTCCGGTCATGGGGCCTGAACTCTGGGCCTTGGCGCTGTCCCTCAGCTCTTTAGCTCAAGGCTAGCTCTCTACCACTTGAGTCACAGCGCCACTTCCGGGTTTTTTTCTTTTTTTGCTTATGTGGTGCTGAGGAATCGAACCCAAGGCCTCATGCATGCAAGGCAAGTGCTCTACCACTGACCCACCTTCCCAGCCCTGTTTCTCATTTCTTACCACATCATTGCATCCTTCTTTCACTGATGGCTGGTTCTGATTTTAAGACACCTGTGGTTCTTTTTTAAACGTCTTCCTAAAGGTGACCAGGACCTTGATGATGGCTGGATGCTCTCTCTGGCTTTAACATTTTGACATATCAGCTTGCTGATCTGTCCTTAACCAGTGACAAATGGATGCATTTAAATTGGCCACACCCATCCCTTCAATTTCTGATTATTGTACCATGCAAAAGAGGACAAATTCAAACATTAAGTCTAAGAAGACAAACCCACAAACACACAAAGAAAGATCAAATAGAGAGAAGGATCTAGACTGATTTAAGCTAAGGCAAGAATTGCTGAGATCCCATTATCCTCAACAGCACTACTTCCTAGATAGAGATTGGAACTAGATAGAAGTAGGGAGCTCCTAGCTGTTTTCAACCACACGCATATAACTAACACACAGAGCACAGCATGATGCCCCAAACCCTGGTGCCTCACACCTGTAATCCTAGCTACACAGGAGGCTGAGATCTGAGGATGATCTCAGTCTGTGAAACTCTTTATTGCCAGTTAATCACCCAAAATCCCAAAGTGGAGTTGTGGCCACTTAAGTGGCAGAGCACTAGCCTTGAGTAAAAATAAAAGCTAAGCAAGAATGTGAGGCTCTGCATTCAAGCCCCAGTATTGGCACGTGTGTGTGTGTGTGTGTGTGTGTGTGTGTGTGTGTGTGCACGCGCGCGCGCACACACACACACACACACACACACAGCATGGTGCATTGGCAACATGACTCTATGGAGCATATCCTCAAACACCACCAGGTTGAACCTCTAGACTCATGCTGACTCCTGATTTGATCTGTGACTTTTAAAGAAGGTCATCTTGCCCTTTCTTGAGTTCTGCATCTCCTGACACTTCAGTTAAGCTCATAAAAATTCTGAACTGACCACAAGGAAATGATCACAACAAGGACAGTGGATGTGAGGGAGCCCACGGAGCTGAATAACACGAGAATGAATGCTTCTCTGAGCTGGTTCTCACTGTGTTGCTTCGGTTCAATATTCCATGATGTGAAATTTCTCTCCATTGGATGGGAAAAATAAACTTTTTTTTGGTAAGTCACTGTATATCTTACATTGGTTATTTCTGCAAGGACACATTTAATTAACTCTGAGATATGAAGAGAAAAAGAAAAATTTTATTTATAGGCACAGTTGGTGGCAAGATATACCCCAAGGAATACCGGTTAGGGCTTATGCAAGGCGACTATAAGAATGGACTCACTTTGCATATGCTCCAGGTATGTCACAGAACTAAAAGAAATGATAAAATATAGAATCAAGAAAGGAAAGGCTAGAAATAGGTGTATCTCAGTCTCCAAATGAGGTATGTAATAAAAATGCCGGATTTATTTTTACCATGACTCAACTTAATAGTTCAATTCTGTTTCTCTGTTTCTAAACAGAGAGCCATTAAAAAGAATAAATATTAAAGGATTCAGACTTAAAAATTAAAATAGAACCTGGAAAATAAACATTAAAAATTCAGAAAAACAAGTTTCCCTCCCATCATCTTCTCTTTGTAGATGTTAAATTACCCAAAAAAAGGGGGGGGGAAAGACACCTGGGGAGTGGGAGAATGGTGGCTCACATCTGCAGTCCTGGTTACTCAGGAGGCTGAGATCTGAGGATCAAGCTTTGAAGCCAGCTTGGATAGAAAAGTCTGTGAGACTTTGATCTCTAATTAGGCACCAAAAAGCTAGCGTGGAACTGTGGCTCAAGTGGTAAAGTGCTAGCCTTGAGCAAGGGACAAAACCTAGTCCTTGAGTTCAAGCCTCAGTGCCAGCACACAAAAAAGGAGACATACAGTGATCTCTGCATCTGCCTTCCTTTTTTTTCTTCTTCTTCTTCTTTTTGGGCTCTGTCCCTGAGCCTCTCCACGCTTAAGGCTGGTGCTCTACCATTTGAGCCACAGCGCCACTTCCAGCTTTTCCTGTGGTACTGAGGAATCGAACCCAGGGCTTCTTGCACACTAGACAAGCACTCTACCACTAAGCCACATTCCCAACATCTGCCTTCTCCATGAGTTACTAAGAAACTGCAAGGTCTTTGAAGGCACAGCAGACAGAACATTAAATTCTGGCAAATATCAGTCATGACACTATTTTTTTTTCCTCTGTATTTGGGGGCAAGCCTAGTTTCAGAATTAAGCCTGGTCAAGTTTTGGGTCATAAACCCACCTGAAATCCATTGTGTCTAATGATAAGGTAACCCAAGTGTCTCCATAGGAATTCAGCAGTAAATCTCCTAGATAAATACCCTAAGACGAGGGCCACCATTTGGAGTCTTCACTCTCTATTTACTGTGTGTGAAATGCAGATAATCAATCCCTCCATTTGTACATCTCCCCACTTTATCCTGTGTTATTAAAATAATTCCTTGTTAACCTTCTAACGTGTGCAACCCTCCTTTTGTGAGAGTCTTGTATGCTTTTCATATGGATCTCACATTCCATTGGGAATGTGAGGAAACTCTTCTTTTCTCCTCCAGTAACATTCTTGTGAAATGTGTATTTGTTTTGTGCTTACACAAAAGGAAATGAGGTTGTGCTTACACAGCTCATCTTCTACAACCTTGTATTTGTAAACCCATCTGGGATGTCATGGATGCCTTCAAACCTTTGCTTCTCAAAGTGATTTTATCCAGTCCTTACTGAGAACTGGAGTCTCGGATTTCCCCCTCTCACCTCCACAATGGTCAATTCTACAGGACCATCCTGTCGGTCTCTGTGGATCTGTGGGATAGTTTCTTTGGAAACTATCATCCTGAGAGTGGCTACTGAGTCAGAGACCATTAATAGATTTCCACTTCTCCAAGTTCTGTCTTTTCTCCACATGTCAGCATGGCCTTCATCTTTGGTTAAAAAAAACCAATGCATCTTTGGTAAAAAAAAAAAATGCATCACCTTAATAATAAAATTAAATTCAAAAAATTTCTCCTACCCCCAACAAAGGCATGAAATTCAACCGATCAAAATCCATTCAGATCTTCACATCTTTTATAGGTTTTCAAGGGTTCCTTTAACAAAATTCCAATACAGGACATGTATTTCTCCCTTTGGGCTTGTATGAAGATCACATAAATAACTCATCCAAAAATGCCAAGCCCAAGTGTCTGGTACATTCACAGGCAACTCAATGCATTTTGATTTCTTTCTTTAAACACAGGCACTATCAAGAAAGCACTTATTAACTGTATCTGGGAAAGGAATACAATGGTGCAGGAGTAAGACTCAGTTACCTTCTAAGCTTAGCTCCCAGAGAGGGTAGAGCTGGTGGCAAAGTCACCATCCTCAGGACTGTTCAGGATTATCCACTTTCAGGCCCCACCTGAAAGTTCTTCCTGGAGCCCTGTCACTCATAAGTGTGTCAAGAATTCTTCGGAGTACTTGTTCAAACAAAATGTTACCATTAACCCTCAAGGTTCAAGACATCAGAAGGCTAAGAAGGGCCTGTGAATCTGTATTTCTAATATGTTCCCAAGAGCTACAGCTGATGGTGATGATGAGGGTGATGATAACAATGGTGGTGGTGGTAGTGGTGATGATGATGATGATGATGATGATGATATGGGGCCATACAGCATGAACTTTCTTTCACATAACTTAGAGTCTTTTTAAGATTTCTCTGGATTTTCTTCTGAAGTAATTTGCTGACGGGATTTATTTGCCATCCATACAGATAGACAGATGGGACTTATAGACCACAACTGCATACATCCAGATGAGTCAGGGTCAATGATCTGATGAACAGGCTCACACACACCCTAGGATTTCATTTGATATATCCTTCTACTATGGAACCATGGCAATTTTTATTTTTAGATTTTAGGCCAGTTGGGAAAATTCACCTCTTGTCTGCTGAATCTATCATCTCTTTTCTATCTTCACCTTCCTGCAGGAATGCTTTCTGGTAAGACGCCCACCTTGGAAGAAGTCTCCAATGTCTATCTGGCCCTCCTGGACAACAGAGATGGTACCATTGGACTCTGGCTCACTTGGTACTAGAATGAAAAAGTGAATGAATATGTAGTCTATCTATCTATCTATCTATCTATCTATCTATCTATCTATCTATCTATCTATCTATCTATCTATCTATCTATCTATCTATCTATCTATCTATCT
>NW_012267229.1:174701-176136 GCF_000151885.1 Dipodomys ordii | reverse complement strand
GGAGAATTCCCAAATAGCTCTACAAACACTGCTGACAAACATGATAAATCAAAAGATTGAAAGCATACAAAGGTCTCTGTATGAGCATGATAGGGAGAGAGAGGAGGCATTTCAAAAGTTTATACAGAAATATCATAAGCATAAGCAAGCTACTCAAAAGATAATACAGGATTTGCATAAGCAGCTTGAGAATACTCTAAGAGAAAGACAGGAATGGCGTGAACAGGCTGAGAACACTCCAAGAGAACTACAGGAATCCCATGAACGGGATGAAGCTTATCAAAGAGTAATACAGGAATTGAGAGAGGAGAAAGAGAATACACAAAGATCACTAAAGGCATTCATGGAATCCATTAACAAAGAGCTGAAGGAAGTCAGGGAGACCACAAAGGGAATGCTGAATGGAACCCAACAGAAGAATGGGAGTCCAAGGACCATAACCAATCAACTAAGTGATCTGAGAATAAACACGGAACATCAAATTAAGGAAGTAAAGAGTTGATACAAGATCTAAAACAAAGCTTCAACAAAGAACTTGAAGCCATCAAAGCTGACCAATTAGAAGGAAAAGAGATAAAAACAAAGTAGAGAGTCTTGACAACAGGTTAGACCATGCAGAAGATCGAATCTCAGGGATTGAAGACAGCCTGGATATTACAGAGAAAGAACATACAAACATCCAAGACAAGTCCAAGAAATATGATAGATCTATCCAACACTTGGAAGACACCATCAGAAGGCCTAATCTAAGGATAATGGGTGTAGAGGAGCACCTAGAAACAGAAGTCAATGGCCTAAGAAATTTGTTTAACAGGATCCTAGCAGAGAACTTCCCAAACACGCAAAAAGATAGGCCTATTCAGATACAAGAAGCTTTTAGAACCCCAAACAGACGAGACCAGAATAGGACATCCCACCTTCACATTATAATCCACACAGGATCAACTCAGACCAAGGAAAAGATCCTTAAAGCTGTCAAGGAGAAAAGGATAATCACCTATAAAGGAAATCCAGTTAGAATCAGCTTAGATTTCTCAGCAGAGACAATCAAAGCAAGAAGAGCCTGGAACGATGTATGCCATGCCCTAAAAACAAACAACTATCAACCAAGAATACTGTACCCAGCTAAACTCTCCTTCATAACTGAAGGCCAAATAAAAACCTTCCATAGCAAAGAAAAATTGAAACAATACATCTCCACCAAACCAGCCCTACAAAAGATTCTTAAAGATATCCTACACATAGAAAACCAAGAAAACCACAATAAAGGTCAAGAAACTGCACCCAAACTGAGAATCCAAGAACCATAGGAAAACCCAGTTTTCACAGCCCCCAAGAAGATGGATAGCATGGCAGGAACTCCCAAATACCTCTCAGTCCTATCTCTTAACATTAACGGACTGAACTCTCCAATTAAGCGACATAGACTGTCTAG
>NW_012267229.1:138999-171680 GCF_000151885.1 Dipodomys ordii | reverse complement strand
TATCTATCTATCTATCTATCTATCTATCTATCTATCTATCTATCTATCTATCTATCTATCTATCTATCTATCTATCTATCTATCTGTCTGTCTGTCTGTCTGTCTGTCTGTTTGTCTGTCTGTCTGTCTGTCTGTCTATGATGATAAATAGATCTAATAAGCATCAAAAACAGAGTACTAGACAGGGGCGAGGTCAAGAGGAGAGGGGTAGATGAATGAAGAAGAAACGTTGGGAAAACCAAGTGAAGGATTCAATGTATATTCTACAAAATTAAAAGTGATGGAAGGCGCAGGTTGGGAGGGGTGGATGAAAACAATGGAAGGAGTGACATTGTACTTGTAAACTGCTTTGTTAAATGGCAATTTCTTTGTACAACTACATAAAGATGATAATAACAATAAGGAGGGGAAAGAAGCAAAAGAAATTTGGAAAACAACATATGTAGCAGAATGGCCTAATTTATGTAAAATCTAAAACAAATAAATAAGATTTACTGCTTATGTATATATAAAAATCTACATACTATATAAATAATGTAAGATAATGATATGATGACTATGCCTACATAGATGTATAATGTAAACATTATATAAGGAAATGTAAAATACTGGTACATGTATATATAAACTTACATATGTACATTTTGGCATGTGTGTGTTGCACACACACACATATATGTTTAGAAAGCATAAAACCATGTACAGGAAATACATGTGCTATTTTCCAGATGTTAGTTTCCTTTGGCAATGTTAGTGGTGGGATTGGACCATGTGGGCACGTATATGTGACCCATAAATATTGGCAAAGCAGGGGTAGTTTTCATGCTTGAAATGTTTCATAATTAAAAATGTTGGAAAATTCATTACAAAACCCCATCTGATCACTAAAATCTGCCTTCATTTGTATTTCTCTTTGCTATTGAAATTTCCTATTTAGTATGCAAGAGAGGTTATGATGAGATACTCATCTAAATGTGAACTATTAATTAGGATTCCTGGCTTGTGGTAGTTCCACACTTGGGTGTGTGGCTGGAGTGAGCGCAGGATAGGAGAAAGGCCAGGAGCCTAGAGACTGGTTTTATGAATTTACTGTCATTCTTACGTGGTTTAGAGAAAGAGAGAGATTCAGACTGAGACATCACAGACAGGTTGCTTAATCTTGCTCAGTCCATTTCCTTGGCTATGAAACAGGAATAATAAATCGTATTTCATCAGGTCGCTGGGAGAAATAAATAAGCACAGAACATGGCACTTGGTGAGCATATCAAATACCCACCATTATGACACTCAATTTGAATTTGAAACATCTGTGTGACAGGCATCAGAGGAAAGAAATATCAATCATTTGCCAGGTTCAAAGATAGCTTCTGCGGGAATCAGAGCAGCCAACGAAATCTCGTTTCCTTAAGTTAATAGGTACATTCAAACCAGCAAACATCAGACATCAAACAAAGTCTTCGTGGTATGTTTCTGAAACGCATGTTAGAGCTTCTTGCTAGCGGTGCGGGGAAGAGGCTTGGGGAACTCAATCCTCCAGGGAAAACGGGAAACACAGTCCAGTCAAGGACCAGGTCCAATTCCCGGAGGATCAAAGCTAAGGGAAGAAGAGGATCATGGAAGAAAGGCTGCAGGTAGGGGGGAAGGAACTGCCGGAGGGACTGGTCATGTGGGAACCACCCACAAAGGGGCAGGTAGACAAAAATGAAGATTGGATGTGACCTTCTAGTGTCAAGGAGGATGAAGTCTGCAAATGGGACCTTGTGTGGAAGTTCAATCCTCAGGGGATGGAGAACAGAACCTCTAATCTCCGAATCTAGCTGTTGACTTCAAAGTAGACTGAAAAGAAAATTGTTCTTTTCATACCCAGACACATCCACTCATTTATTTGTTCAACAATGCTTTATGGAATACAAACCATGTGTTGGGTTTATAGCACTTACAAGTTAGTTGAAGACAGAAATTAGGCAATGAACAACAAGATGATTCTAGGTAGGCTGAGTTTCATGAATAAAAAAGAGGAGGTGATAGGATTTACAGTGGTTGAGAAGAGTAGGGAATTTCAGAGTGGGTTAAACTGACCTCAACTCAAGATCCTCCTCCTTCAGCCTCTGAGTACTGGTATTATAGGCATATACCATCCACCCCAATCAGTTTGAATTTATTCTTGAGTCACTGGTAACCTCTAAACAGCACAATCTAATAGAGTTTAGCTCTGGTTTATGCTTTCCCTATTATCTGGGGAAGCACAGGAATCCCTCTTGCTCTCAAAACATTTTAATGCACTTTTTCACCAGGCACCAGTGGCTCATGTCTGTAACCCTATCTACTCAGAAGGCTGAGATCTGATGGTTGTGGTTTGAAGCCAGACCATGCAGGAAAGTCCATGGAACTCTTATCTCCAATTAACCACCAAGAAAACTGGAAGTAGCACCATGACTCAAAGTGGTAGAGCACTAGCCTTGAGTGAGAAAAAGCTCAGGAACAGTCCCTAGGGCCTGAGTTCAAATCCCATGACTGACCAAAAACAAATGCACATATTCAGTTAGTTAATGTAATTACATTTTTGTTTTATTGCAGCTCATTGTTTTCTGCTTTTATTATTTTCAGTTCTCTTTCCTTTGTTGTTCTCTTTCTATCTGCCTAGTGTTGATGAAGAGTTCCTATTCCATACCAATCACAAAACCTGTTAATTAAAAAAATTAGCTAAGAGATGTTAGTGTTTCTGTTTTCAAAATAAGTCACATAACCAATTTTATATGTTTTAGCTTAGATCTGCTTATAAAAGAAAATTATGATCTGATGTATGAGTTTGTCTATGACCACAATTCAAAACTTAATTATTTTCCACCAACACTGTGAAGATATGAATCTTCTGTGACCTTATATCCTGGATGTTTGGCTGAAATATATTCAGGCAAACTGACCAGAGTCATGGCTTGATTGTGATGGATAGAAACCAATGCTATTTAATGAGTGAGATGGAGTAACAGAAGGTCATTTAGCTCACATGTATGTGATGTTTCTTGGGATGACTTGCTCTTGGTAGACTTCAACCTTGCTGTGTTGAAGCCCAGGGCACATGACAAAGTCACGCGTGGTTGTTTTGGCTGAGATCCCAGCCAATAGCCAGCTTCAACCACTCAGCAAGTGAGTAAGGTAGCCTTTGAGATGACATTATCCCACCCATGCAAACCACTGTGGATAACATTGAACACATGAAGGGCAATATGAGGAGAGCCACCTAGCGGAGCCCAGTGAACCTCAGAAATCACCAAGTTGACCTACTGGCTCTGCCGCTGACTGGCTGTGTGATGCTGATATGTCATCTATAAAATGGTACTTATAATGTCTATATGAAAGTGTTATTTTTGAGAATTAAGGCAATTACTCTCCAAGGTAAATATTATTACATTTCACATTTCTCATGAGAATATGTACCAGGAAAGATCAAGTAAATTGTTCAAAGTCAGCCTAACATATAACAAGAGATATTATATGACTTTGAACTTAAACCTGACTCTCAATCTTGCCCTCTTAAGCATTATTCAGTCTCATTGCTAAAAATAATCTCCATAGCAACCCATTAAACTACCTAATCTCACACAAGGATTGAGAGAATCAGTCCATCCTTTTTTATGTCTCAGTTTAATTTAAGTCAGACTTGGCAACAGGCTGAAGTTGTGATGCCATTTAAAGCAAAAGAAGGAGAAGAAAAAAATGTGCCATGTGTTTTAAATACCTGAGCCCAAAGCAGGTTAAAACCAGATACCTCACTGTGCCGGTGTGAGGGAGAACAGTTAGTTCTTGCTGGCCTCACTTTCTCATAATGCTGTTTTTGGAAAATGATTTTGACGAAAATAGCATGCCATGTATAAATCTTGTTTAAATGCCAGCATTGCTCTTGGAACCAGAATGTAGTTATATTGCATATTTTCATGGAGATATCAAGGAGAAAGGGGCTGAGTAACAGGGAAGGGAGTGTGGTGAGAGTAGAATCTTCACGTAAAAATATTTTCAAATTCCCAAAATTCTCATATAAGGCTTTGCACTGGTGGGTCATATACATCATTGTGAGTTAAATGATGACACACAATGCTGACAATCGAAAACAAAAGGACTTATCTCTGGGAGCAATGATACTATGAAACCCAAATATAATGCCAAAGGTTCTAGTTCTGATATACACTAATGAGAAAAGGCAGTATATGTCAAAGTCTTTGCTTTAACAATTACTGCTGCTGACACAATGATTTTTTTTCCTAATCATCATCGTCATCATCATTGGTTAGTATTTATGAGTACTTAATGAACATACTATGAAATATATTTATTAGGTATCAGTCAGAATCTGAAATATTCTTCATGTTTTAAAGATGCACATTATGTAGTTGAAGAAATTAGGGCACAGAGAAATAAATTTAGTGCCTAGGACATTTAGGATGTGCAAAGAAACAAAGTCAAGATTCCTTTCTTTAAAAACCTAATATTTTTGTTGGAAATGATCTATACACTTGGAATTGGGAAGAGGGAAAGTAGGAGAAAAATGAAGGGAGGGGTAACAAGTTTGACAAGAAATATACTCATTACCTTATGTAACTGTAACCTTCTGTATATCACCTTGACAATAAAATAATAAAATAAAACAAAACTAGTATTTTATTATCTTCAAGTTGCTGTACAAAGGAGTTGCCATATCCTGATCAATGTCACCTCTTTCCACATTCTCACCCATCTTTCCCTTATGTACTCCTCCATTCTTTTTTTTTTCTTTTTCTTTTTGCCGGTCATGGGGCCTGAACTCTGGGCCTGGGTGCTGTGCCTCAGCTCTTCAGCTCAAGGCTAACACTCTACCACTTGAGCCACAGTGCCACTTCTGGCTTTTTTTTTTTTGCTTATGTGGTGCTGAAGAATTGAACCCAGGGCCTCATGCATGCAAGGCAAGTGCTCTACCACTGAGCCACCTTCCCAGCCCCCTCTATTCATTTTTTAAAAATTTTGTAGGATATACATTGGATATACAAGGTTCTTAGCTGCTCTGTTCATTAATATTAGCATTATAAACATTAGTTATAAACAACACAGGAATGTGTGTGTCAGGCTTGGTTAAAGCATTGAACCTCAACCAAGGCAGAAGGATGAAAAGAGTGAATCCATTCTGGTTCCCTTAGTGTGAGTCAATGTGTCAAGGTCGTTTCCTTCCTTATCCTCTTTCTTTATCATTTTTCAGTGAATCATTTGGTTTTCCTGTGCTACAATATTGAATCTCATGGACTAAGAGAAATATGGAATTAGAAAGAATTCGGAGTCTTTTCTACAAATTTCCTGTGGTAGATGAGATCTGCTGTCTATAGAATTAGAAAAACTGTTTTCCTGTCCTCTGGTGTCACTGGATTCAAATAATTCAGAATTACTTTCACATACTACAGCTTTGTCTATGGCTCGTTGTTGGCCCTGGACAAGGTATTTAATCTCATTCTCCCTAAGATTTCTTCCTTCCTTCCTTCTTTTCTTTCTTTCTTTCTCTTTCTTTCTTTCTTTCTTTCTTTCTTTCTTTCTTTCTTTCTTTCTTTCTTTCTTTCTTTCTTTCTTTCTTTCTTTCTTTCTTTCTTTCTTTCCCTCTCTCCATCCCTCCCTTCCTTCCTGTCCCTGAGCCTCTCTATGTTCAAGGCTAGTACTCTACCACTTTGAGCCACAATGCCACTTCTGTTTTTCTGGTGATATTAATTAGAGATAAGAGTCTCACACTTTCCTGCCCAGACTGGCTTTGAGCCATGATTCTCAGATCTCAGCCTCCTGAGTAGCTAGGATTACAGGCATGAGCCACTGGTACCTGGCTAAGATTTCTTATCCATCTGATGAATGGGCTGGTCTCTGATCTCCTGGAGTTTTGCTGGTCATAATCTAAGTGCAGTATATGCAGTGTGGCCCAAGTCTCTACAGATTTATGTCATCTAATTTTAGTATTCCTAAGTATGCACTCATTGACAAAGGTTCTGTTTTTCTGTACATTTAGTACAATTGTGCTGCTGCTCCTGATCAGTGTGCTTCAAAATGTGATAAAGACCACCAATGGGAATCTGGCTTATAGAAATGAGCAAAGAATTAATGATGCTAGATCACATACCTCTTTGGTCCTTCTGCCTTTATTAATGTAAGGTCTCACTTGGAGATGATTATTTCTTTTATTACTCTGCACTTATAAATCTCTTTAATTTAATGAACAGATTTTCCAGACAGTATATGTAGCCAAACCTTAATTGCTTTGTTTGTTGTCTTTCTTGTATTTGTTTTTAGTTTGTATTTAGTTTTCAGTTAATTTGTGCCAAGTAGAAATGTCTTTTAGCCAAGTACGGTAGCAAATGCCTTAATATCAGCTATTCAAAGTGAAGGAAACAGGAGGATCACTAGGTCAAGGCTAACCAGGCAAATAGTGAGGTCCTGTCTCAAAAACAAAGGGCTGTGTGATGGCTCAAGTGATGGAGCTTGTATTAGGCCTTGGGTTCAATTTCTAGTACCATATACAGAAAGAAAAGGAAAAACAACACTTTAGAACAGAAAATATCTTTATTTTCAGAAATATTGGACTACTTAAGCATTAGTTGAATTAAAAGTTTATGTGGATAAAAACATTGACCAAACAGTAGGAGGGAAATGCACCAGTTATTTATTCCTTTGTAACAAATCACAAAACTTAGTAGCCCAAAAGTGGCTGTTTATTTTGATCACTATCAATTTTTGGCAGTTCTGGCTACTCTTCGTTGGGTAGCTCAGGCATTATCTGAATGTATCATACATGAACAGTCAGTCCAGCTATATGCTATTTAGCTATCAGTAAAGTGATTCTTAGTGTCAGGACATAAAACACATAGGATTTAATAGAAACCAGTTACCCTGAGACACAAGAATAAAAACATTATAAAATTTATATGTTGATTCTTTATTAGCACATTACATAATGCAATCAAGTGACAGGTCAATTAGCTACCATGATTTTGAAGAGTCATGAAGGTCAACAGAATTTCATCATCTGCACCAATCATTACAGACAATACCAACATTTAATTTATAAGTACCAAAGTAATGGATTCAAATAAGATAACTGTTATTTTTTGTTTAATTCATAATAAAAAAATAAATGTTAGATTTAATTCAGAAGATAGAGAAAAATAGATAGTTTCCCCCGTGCACCTATTTAAACTCACCTATCCCTTCTTTTATTTATTTATTTTTATTTATTTACTTTTTATTGTGAACATACTGTACAGTGTGGTTACAATTACATGGGCAAGATAATGAGTACATTAAGTGAATGTTTGTTCATAGGTTAGGACCATATTCCTTGAACTCTTAACTTTTTCTTTAGAAAAACACAAGTGTGTCATGATTCAAGGAACTTAGTGGTTCTATCTTGATGAATATTTGTTCTTTCCATGTTTGTTGGCTGTTATTGCTTGGGAGCTATCTGTTATTGAGCAGGGTTCAGATGTTTGAAGATGTGAAGGGCTCTGCACTTACGCCAACAGAAGACTTCCTGTGATCCTTTTTTCTGTACCACTTAAGTGAACCTTTCTTGATGGTAATCTTTAAACATTCCCAAAGAGTTTCATGATACCTATGATAACCATTTTTCCATTATGGTATATTTACTTACTCAATTCATCTGTGACCAGAGAAGGTTTCCCTTATTTGCAATTACTAGTATATGTCTGAGACAAGCAAAAACGGTCAGATAAGTTGATGTTGGTCGAAATGAACCCCAAGATAAGGACTCAAATGGTTTTTCTTTCTTACTATTGTTTCTAACATATTTACAAGATTTTTAAAATTTCTTTTTTATTTTTTTATTGTGAAAATACCATACAGAGGGGTTACAATTACACGGGCAAGATAACAAGTACATTTCTTATCAAGCCTTGTTTGTTGCTTTGTATGTCCCTCCCCCATGGTATAATCCCTGTCTTCACTGTATTTGATGTTGACATAATTTGTGGAGAGGAAAGGAAAAAACAAATTGTTTAAATAGGGATACAGGTGGGTTCATTGCAACAATGAGATGTACAAGACGTTATGTTAAAAAAGGAACTTTGGCACGGGGTGTGGGGGGGAAGATGGGGAGGCCACAATGCTTGATAAGAAATGTACTCATTACCTTGACCATGTAATTGTAACCCCTCTGTACGGTATTTTCACAATAAAAAATAAAAAAAGGTCTTTGAGAGAGAGGAAAAATGCCAGAGGGAAATTGATATCCTGGGTATTGTAAATATGTTTATCAGAATTAGGGAAGGGAAGGGGAACAACAAAATGGTGAGAAATAGGACAAAAAGTGAACCAATATAATAGTGATACTCACAAGACAGTATGTTGGAAATGAACAGTACAACTTGGGGAAGGGGAATTGGGGAGGAGGGTAAGTGGGAGAAAAATGAGGCAGGGGTAGGTAACAAATTCCACAAGAAATGTACTCACTACCTTATGTATGTGATGTCACCCCTCAGTACATCCCGTGACAATAAAATTATTTTTTAGAAAAAGAACAAAGAGCAATGGAGGAGAGCTCAGATCTTCTGAGATGATAAATGTTTTTGTTCAATCAGTGCTTAGGAAAGGTTGGAGGGACTAAGTAATGGGATTGCTGATCCAGTTCCAGAAAGGAATTATTTCCTCCCATCCATCTGCCCTTCCTGGGAATTGTGCTTCTGTTGTCTTTTCTGGTCATTCTCTAAACATCATGGGAGAAACTAGTACAAGATGCTGGAATCACCAGCCCTTCATTTCCCATGACTTTTATATAGATATTCATCATACTTTGGTACAGAGTTAATTAGGGTTGATTAGGGTACAAAGACCATTTGTGAAAGAACATCTGAGTATATTTTTCTTTGTAGTACAATAATATTTCTAATGTTAGCAGAGTTAGGAGTGAAAACTTGAGAATTAGAAACACAAAAACAACCCTCCAGTTGTGTATAGCTGGGCGATTCATAGAAAACTTTTACCTGCTCATTAGAATTATAAACAAAAAGAACACTGCTAAAATATGATGCTCTATCACTGAGCCAGTCAGCCAAGAACAATGTTATTAGGAACAGTTGAAAAGGCAGAGGTTCTAGTGACTTTTAGGATTTAAAATAAAGGAGTTAGTATTTTCTCCATGTTGGATTAAATGAGAGATTTACCTAAACAATCCCTTGTCAAAATGAGGTATTTATTGGTACAAGGTGCCTATATTTTTCAACTAGCCATCAAATAGCCACAAGTCCTGCAGAACATTATTTTCCTTGCTCATTTTTAGATCATGAAAGTAATGCATGTTTATTGTAAAAATGCAAACCATGTGAATTAAAAGAGAAAATTCTTTCCTCACAGTATTATTTTTTTTGTCAGTACTGGGGGTGGAATTCAGGGCTTTGCAGTTGCTAGGCAGGTGCTCTATCATTTGAGCCATGACTCAAACCCTGCCCCTATATTAGTTTGATTACTGAATGTTAGAACCTTTAGAAAGTTAGTAGTTAATTCACCTTCTGCATTTCTAAATATACATATCCATATATGTGTGTTTATATTATATATATATGTAATTCAACTAGGGTTATTCTAAACATATATTGTTCTGTAGTTTGATGACTTCTCCCTGCTCATGTCCACATTAGGATGTAATAGGAATTGGAATAAATTCTTATTATTTCTGAAACCATGTTCCAGTCCTCCTGTAGCTGTCTCATTATTTATTTAACATTAATCAACTGCTGGTATTTTGGTAGTTTCCCACCCAACAATTATTCAGTGAGGGTTTGGGATTTTTTAGGGTTTCAGTGAAGAAATATAAGATATGTAAAGAGCTGTCTTCTCAAATAGTTTGGGACTGGATATGTGATAAAGATACATTGTGGTAACACACAATCTTCTCATTTCAGCAGAAAACAATAAGAATCCCTAATGCCATGGAATCTCATAGCAAGTGGAATCAAAATATCCTAAGAAAGAAAGACATCGTATGAGTGTTTTCTCAGTAGAAACTCCAACATATCAAAACAGAATAAAGGGCACTTATTTATAGCATGAAGATTTTTGTTCTTACAAAGTCTTTGATTTGTTAAGTACCCTTCTAGTACTTAAATCCTGATTTTTCTATCAACAGCTATTTGATACAGTGCAGGACACCTGCCAAGTAAAAGAAAGCTTGAATATTAGGAACTCCTGAAAACTGATGCTATATCTTCTCTTGGAACATTGAAGTGGGAGAAAAAGAATTTAACATAATTTAAAAAGATTTTCAAAGTCTAGGCAAGCCAGATGCTTTTAGCTCCACTTTGGACCACTCCAGGCTCACTTGTCCCTGGGACTCTTTGCCATTTCTTTCTGCCTGGTTTTCACTTTGGAGATGAGCTTCAAGTTGTGATGTAAGCTCTCATAACTCTCCTGGCTACAATGAAGAGATTTCAACATCTTACCTCAACCCTACACCTTGGGCCTCTTGTCTTTAATACAAGTTTGGCTTCCATGCTGCCCCTGGAGCTTAAGATAAATCAGGACCTGCTAGAACTCACATAACAGAAACATTAGGTGCAAAGGAATTACTGCAAAATAGGTTAGATCTTTGATCAGTGGAAGTAAAAGATAGTGGATACATTCTTCTCCCTTTTCCTTCACTCCTTTCCCCTTAATAGACTGTCTTATGATTCCGCAGACTATATGGGTTCTCAGAAGATGGACTTATGAGATGGTACAATTAGTTGGTCTTAATATGGAGTGATGATCATCTCTGCAGTGACCTGCTTCACAGAGACTCTTCTGTCTTCTCTGTCTTACTCCTTCCCCTTGGAATTTCTAACTCAGGGATTACAATAAGCTGTTTTTCCAGATTCTGCTATCTTCAGAACTCAGCCTAAGTGAGGTTCCACAGAGAGTAAAGAAGATACACTGCACACTGCTCATTACCTTGTTTAGAACTCCTATTTATTGAGCACCTAAAAATTTCCCACAATATTGTCAAGTACTTTTCGTGCCATCAAATAATGATCTCCTTATAAAGACGGTACCATTATTAGATGTACTTCATAATCTGAATGCTATAATGTTTCAGAAGCACAGAATAGCTATCTATAATCACAAATACTCAAATTTCTTTCTGGAATGGAACCTTATGTCACTGTCATGTAGCTTCAGGATTAAGTGTGGCTGATGTTTTGGGGATAAACAGGAAAGACACTATAGAAAATCCTCTAGAAAGTAGGGTTTTTTCTTCTTTGGATACTTTTATTTTAAAGAACAATACTTTAGATGTTCATGCAAAAGCTAGCAGAAGCGGGTCATCAGGCTGTCAAGCATGGAGCAGATCCAAGAGCAGAAGTTGAGTTGTGGCTGGGAGAGGACAGAATATTGATTACAGAGACTGGTCTGGTCATTGTCATACAGGATATAGGCAAGGTGAGGCAGCTGACATCAATCAGTAGGTAAAATAAGGAAAGAATCTCAGGTAGATAGATATGGGAAATTATGGATAGAGACATGGATGTTTGATTGCTTGGTTAGAAATAATCCAGGACCTTGGAGAGCTCCTGGACAAGGAATGGGGAAAATATTTTAAGTGCGAAAACTGAAAGTGACTTGGTTTTATTCTGATCTAAGTAAGTATAATTATAAAAATGACTTTCACTTGTTGAGCTAGATAGTTAATGATGGGTAAACCTGTTAATAGAGACTAAGCCTGAAGAGTCACTTTAATCCAAAGTTTACAGCAATTGCATCATTGCTTCATGTGGCAGCCATGTTTTCAGCAGGTACTTTGCAGCCTAAAGTTTTACCTGGCTTCATAAAAAAAGGGGGGGGGGACTTACTGACCTGAAAGTAGATGGAAGTAGTTTACATAGGAAATATACCCATGAATCTCTGCAAAGCAGAGAAGAGGAAAAAGCCAAAAGAAGCATCTATATTGAGTAGACTGCTTTTGCTAGAACCTCTGGCAAAGAGCAGAGGTCCACTAGAGGTAAAGAATTTACTCACTCTTGTCAGTTATTGGAAAGTTGCTTCCAGATTATAATATCTCCTCAGTACCCCTGGTCTGCTACAGACAGCCCTTCATACTGGTCGACTCAGACAGTCTTCTCAGGAACTGAGAACGTGAAGGGAGAATGGATGGGCCACCAATAGCCTTTCCTATCCTGCATTCTGAGGCTTGTTCTTTCTTTTTATTTTTCAAATTAAGCCATTGTACAAAGGAGTTGCCACTTAACAAAGCAATGTGCGAATACAATATATCTTGATCAATTCCATCCCTTCCAACCTTTTCACCCATCCCTCCCCTACTGGTTTTTCTTTGTCTCTGGATTTGCTGCATTCTCCATAATTCAGGATCAGACAGACACAATTAACAGAGATTTACCTCATTCTTTACTCAATGCTAATATACTGTACTGAGGAAAACATAGGACAAGGTTTGTCACCTAACGCATGGGTCATCAGGCATAAAGCACAAATGAGTGGCACCGAAAGGGAAGCTCAAGCACTTGTGTCATTGCAGGTAGATATCACCACATCCTTTCCACATGGCCAACTCTGCGCAATTGAATTTTCTTCTTCAGGGATAGCTTTATATATTATATAGAGTTATCTGAGAACACTGGAATTTATTTGGGGGGATTAGAGGTTTTATAGCTTTTTTCTATTATATAAAGTGCTACAAGTTTAAAAATAAAAATCTATAGTATGTGCACGTGTGTATGTATTCTCACACACATGTGTGATTGAGTTCTGTCCCTGTATCAAATGTAAAAGTGAAGACCCAACAGTTGTCTCACTGTCTTGTCTCTCTGTGATTATCCAGATTTATTCATATTTACATTTTTTAATTACAGAGCTAGAGACAATGACTTTTTTCTTTTAAGGATTTTGAAAATGTTCATTAACTATTAGAAAACATCATCTGGGGTTTGATTCAGAGGTTCTTTATGTTATGTGATAATGAGATAGCTGGAATAGATATTCTCTTATCTTCTTGTTGTTACCTTTATTTAAGAGTGATTGAACAGAACTTATATATGTTTGTTTAAAAATATTCTCCTTTCCAGGAATATCATCAAAACCAGTGATTTTCTGTTCTTTCTAAAATGTTACACACGTACAGGAAGTTGAGAAAGAAGCACAATGAAAACATATAAATTCACCACCTGAATTCCATAGTTATATTCTCTCTCTCTCTCTTTCTTTGTGTGTGTGTGTGTGTGTGTGTGTGTGTGTGTGTACATGCACACACGTATGCACGTGCTGGTACTGGGGCTTTTGGTCTGGGAGCTATCCCTTAGCTTTTTTGGCTCAAAGCTAGTGCTCTACCACTTGAGCCCACAGCTCATCATAATTTTATTTGTTTTTTTTTTTTTAGTATCTGTTAAAAATTATGGCTTCCACAATTGTCATGTTGGTGTTTACTTATGGGTAGACTTCTATTGTCATCATTTCATCTATATTTTCTATGTGTTTTATTGGATGTTGTCTGTGAGGCAGAATTTATAAGGGTTTACTGAATTTCTATGCTATGATGAACTGGGTCAAGGGTCCCACCTCCTTTCTGATCCTCTAAGCAGGTCCATGCTGGGCACCAAGTCTCTAGTTGGCTGCAGCTGCTGAGGGAGGAGGAGAGGATCTGCTCCTCTCAGCTCTCTGTCTGCAGTTTCTTACAAGGAAATACCTCCCTCCCCGCAGCTACTGAATCAACAGGCCCCAGTGACTGTCCATCCTTAGTGGGAGTGCTTTCCTGTGCTTCTTTCCATCTGCATTCCCTGGCACCGCAGAGATCAGTCAGTGAGAAAACATCCAGATTTGACTGAGAGTGGAAAAGAGGACAGAATTTCCCCCTTTCCTGATTTTAGAGAAAGTGCTGGGTTCTTTCCCTCCCATTTAGTGCATTTGTGTTGCCTTCTAGTAACTGTCAATATATGTGCCTGGTTCATATGAAAATGATTGGACTTAAAGTTTTATGTTGGCTGCAGCAGGTGAAAGGAGAAAGAGAAAGCAAGGATTTATGGGCAAAGAGATGATGGAATAAACCCATCACGCGCTTTATACATGTGGGAAGATAAGAAGCAGTGACTACCAGAGAGTTCAGAGAGGGGCTGATTTCCAGTTGACACAGCCAGACCCTAGAGGACAAAGAGAACATGAGGGGAGCAGATATAAATAATTCATTAATAGTTAATAAATTCAAGAAAACGTCCAAACACTGAGAAGGAGTAGGTAAGAATAAGCCAACTCTTTCGACTCATTGATGACGTTATTACCCCTTCCTGTGAAAAGATGCTACTGGCCTCCGCTCCCTTTACAAGGTTAGTTTTAAAGAAATGCACGGGACTCTGTACAGTCTATCCAAGGAGTGCTATCCAAGGAGTTCTTGCTGTGTGCCCAACCCCATGCTGGGAACTTAATATGGTCCTCACCTATGTGTTCACACCATCCCGCTGAGTACAAAGCATGCCAGGCAGCTCTGTCACAATACCTACAGAATACAACGGATTGTAAGCCACCCTGGAATGCAGTATCGCTGGGAATCGAAGTGACCCTCTTCAGTACAGTCCTCATCATTCACTGTACTTCAGTGTGCTAGACTTCTTTATCTAAAGACAAATGGACTCAGAGAAAAATAGGGCTCTCAATGCTCTAAGTAACTCTCTACTCAGGTAGGATGGTGTCTTGTTACCCTGTGCGGGTACATTCCATGTTATGATTCTAGAACACTGTCATAAAAATGCTGTCCTTCCATAGGATGATGAGTATGTTATGATAGAGTTTCTGGACCCTGGCTGCCTTTTGTGCTAGGGGAAGGTGGAGGGAGAGATTAGGGTGTCTCCCACCGTAGCAAGCTGCTGGTAGAATCATTTTTTTCCACCCACCTTGTAAGAAATTGTGCATCACTGTTCAAGTAAGATGGGATCAGATCTTATCAGACAGGACTTTACCAGCTGGAACCAGAAAAAAAAATATGTCCATCTGGCCTGGGCAATGTGCCCTCCTGGAAAATTACTGAATTGCGCCAAACTCTATAAAAATATATTCCTCAAAATGCCAGCAGAAGGCACAGACTTATGGAGAAATGAAGAAATTATGCAGCCTGTATAAAGTCCCATTCATCACCAGCTTTGGGTAATGGGAATAAATGCCCACCCAGCATCTCTGCCAAGAACATTAATAATGGGTTCATGGGGGCTGTCACCCAGAAATGTCCTGGCTGTGATTCAGATTTAGACATGAGAGAATGTAGTAGAAATGCTCTGAGCCTGGAGATTAATGAGACATTTTGTCCTGTGTGGGTGGGAAGTCAGAAGCAATCCTCCTGCTATTGAGGCTCATTGGGAAATGATAGCTTTTGAGGATGTCTCTATGGGCTGAAGAAAACTTGCTGAGTTAACTCTATCTGCTTTCCCTTTCTGTTATACCTTCTATAAACCGTGTGTGTGTGTGTGTGTGTGTGTGTGTGTGTGTGTGTGTGTGTGCTGGTACCAAGGCTTGAACTCAGAATCTCATTCTCTCACTTCTTTTTCTCCTCAATGTCAGTGCTCTACCATTTGAGCCACAGTTCCACTTCTGGCTATTTTGCTGGTTAACTGTAGATAACAGTCTCTTGTATTTGACTGCCAGTGCAGGATTTCTTAGAACCACGATCCTCAGATATCAGCCTCCTGAGGAGCTAGGATGACAGGCATGAGACACTGATACCTGGCTTTTTATGGAACTTTTGTTGGTGTGATTGACACTGTCTTCTATCTTACAAAGAGGAAAGCCATCAAGCCAATGCCCACTTCCTGCTTTCTTTGCCTCTGCCAGCTCAGAATTGCTCCCAAATGGTCTTCTACTTTCTCCTCGTGATCCCTCTTAGTCTGAGATGGGCTAGACCTTACCTTCCAAAGGTTTGTAAGTCAAAGTCTTAACCTGCAGGGCTTCAGAATGTGGCTGTAGGTCTTTACAGAAATAATTAAAGGGCTGGGGATGTGGCTTAGTGGCCTAGCATGCATGAAGTCCTGGGTTCGAGTCCTCAGTATCACAAAAATAGAAAAAGCCAGAAGTGGTGCTGTGGCTCAAGTGGTAGAGTGCTAGCCTTGAGCAAAAGCAGCTCAGGTGTAGTGCCCAGGCCCTGAGTTCAAGCCCCAGGACTGGAAAAAAACGAGAAAGAATTAAAAATGAGGCCATGAGAGGCTCCTGAGTCCAATATGATTGATGTCTTAGTAATAAGAAAAAATGATGTCACAAAAACATAGAGGGAAGGCTATGTGTAGACTTGGTGGGAAGGTGGCCATTTTCAGACCCAGGAGAGAAACCTCAGAGGAAGACGATCTAGCCAATACCTCGATCTCAAACTTCCCACCTCCAGATCTGGGGGAAATAAAATGGTATTGCTTAACCTTCCTGCCCCCAGTACATGGTGCTAACAAGATAATACACAATGCCAGCCATAAATTACTCTATTTCCTTCCTCCATGGTGTCTCAGCTTTCTAACAAATCACGTGCAAAAGTCTGATCCTGGAAATAGGTTATTTTCATAATATGGTCTGTCTCTGGCATTCCCACTGTGTTCCTACTTACTTCAGTATCCCATTCCCTGGATTTTCAGTATTTGGTCCCATTCTCTCACCCCTTTGCTTGAGCTCATCCCTAGTCACGGTCCCTCAAGTGTGAGTCCTCTTTCCCATGTGACCTTCCTGATTTTCTTCTCTGCCAGTGCATGTTTGTGGGAACATGAAATTTCTGTCATTTCTGAATTATGCATGCACATGTTTTCCTGCAAGTCTAGGAGCTCGAGTTGGCTCAGAGTTAAATTTCTTCCCATCCCTACGCACACGGCTCTGCACATTGTAAGTTCTCTACCTGAATTTGTTAATGACTGAAAGGAATACTACATGACCTTTAATTGCTGCCTTTATGTGATTTGTAATTCCCTGCCAAAGACTATTTAGAGCAAAAACAAAAAGCAACAATAGTAAAAACAAATCGTTGTGATTAAGTAGACTTGACTAGCATTGTCCCTAGACCACCACATGTTGTCTTTTCCATGTCCCTTACCGCACTGTTTTCTAGTTGTCTTTGAAGGAGATTATTTTTACTTACTTTAGGAGATCATGGTATAAGAGAAGGTAGAATATGCAAAGCATCCTTGCATACTATGCCTTCAAAAATATTAGCTCCCTTCTTAATAATTGTCTGCCACTACTTTATCTAAAGAAATAAAGTTCCACAAAGTAATTTTAAACATCAGAGGCAATGGATTGAGCCAGCCATCAGGAAGCTTGCAGCTTTATGAGGAGCCCACGTACTATCACATGTAACACCAGGTAAACAAACAGCCCCTCTGCCCCTCCCACTAAGCAACAAAGTGATCGTCCATGTCCCATTTAAGAGCATCACTGTGTATATCAGACAAGCTTCCAACACCATTTGCCAAGTTAACTTGATGGGGTCTAGGTTGGCATATGATAAGGATATAACACATACAGAGTTGGATTCAGTTCATCAGAATGTTGACAAATGCTTACTAGCCATGTACCTTCAGAGTATAGCTCTTCCTCCTTTGGCCATATTCATCTCCAGGTGGATGAAGACTGATACACAGGCAGAGAGCTGTGAACCAGACAGCGAATAATTGTCAGTTCAGATGATTTTCATGAACAGGTTTATATATATCACTGAATATTTTCAGTCCCAAATCAATACTTATGGCACCTTCATATAGTCATGTGTAGATGTGTGCAGTGCAGCAATGAGTCACTTAAACAGCTGCATTCTAGCAGAAATGGACAAGGTGGCACCTGCCTTCTTGCATCAGTGCTCATCCTGAACACCTGTGTCCTTTCCATGGTCTATGCAGTGTCATTGAGCTACACTTTTATGCTGTTTGGTGGTGATGTCACCATTTCCCTCCAACACTTCCATCAATCTTCCCCCCCTTTCCCATCTCCTCAATCTCATCCTTCGCTTCAAGTTATCTGGCTCCATTTTCACATATGAACTTTGATCATTAGAACTTGTATTCACCCACCTCTGCTCTCTCCTCTCATCTGGGTCCCTCTTCTTATGTGTCACCTCCTTAGGGAAAATATGTGTTAGCTTCTGGGTATTCATCTTGTTAAACTGTCAGTTAATTTTTGAAAAGTTATCCCATGGGAATTGGGAATTCCATGGTATGTATATATCATACTTTAGTCAATTTGATTGGTGATTCTGCAGTTTAAAACTGATCCCAGGTACAGTGTGGAAAGGCTATCTAGCATTCCCAAGAAGGAATACTGTAAGAAGGAAGTACTTATGGAGAAAATACAGATACTAGGCAAACGTCATTCAGACCTGACTTAGAATATTGGCTGTGAACTCAATATTAATGACTCAGTGATATGTATTAAATAAGCTATTTCTGAACAGAAGCATATATAAAACAAGATTAGCAGAAATGTTGTGAGTCAAGAGGCTCTCAGGAAACAAATCTTATGGTTCAGTATTTTCTAATTCATTTTTCTTGGTGACTTTATAGAGCATAGCTACAGCAAATAATAATTGTCTGCATTTGGAAAAAAATGTAATTCAAGATTAGAAGTAGTGGGTGAGATCGGAGGCTGTGCTCTGAGCAAGGACGTGTCTTCAATGGTAGACGGGGGTGTTGGATTGGTGCCAGAGAGTCAACAGCCATGTAACACAATTAGAATTTCACTTTTATACTCTGATGCTCATGAGAAGGATGGCTCTGAAGAAGGGTTTTGATGAAACAAGACTGCATTAAACAACTCTCCAGATCTCTTACTTGCATCAGCCAGCTGCACAGTTGTACAGCCACTTCTAAAAATATGACTCTCTGTGTGCTGCAGACTGAGAAGATGGAAAAGCTTGTGAACAGCCACGCTAAGCCATACTTAGCTGTACCTAAGAGGTGACTGGGCAATCATGTGCTGAAGGGTTAATGGGATTATATGAGCAGACAGTATGAATGGAAGGGATGAAGATGAAATGAAGGAAGAAAGCCTGTCAGACAGCTTGGCTTTGACAGAATGAGATGATAGAAAAGGGATGATTTGGTTGTGAGTATGCCCTACTTTTCAAGAGGAATGAAAATGACCACAAAGCTAATTCATAATAAGGTCTACTGCTTTCCTTTCAACAGTCCTCTAACTGGAGCTGTGGGGAAACGGACTCCAACCTGGAGCTGTAGACTGTCACTTTAGTGGTCCTAGAAGACAGAAAACAGAGCCAAAGGAGATTATTCTTGAGACTTAAGAACTATAGGAATTTGTGAATAAGACTTGAAACCTGTCACCTATTTCTTCCTTTAGATAGTTTGTTTCCCTTTGTGGAAGGGAATGTTTACCATATACCTATTGCACCGCTGTATTTTAGAATCACATAGTTGGTTTGATTTCATAGGTTCCCAGTTGGAGAACAATTTGTCTGAGAATGAATTGTCCCAAGGGTTTCACCCCCATCTGACTTAGATGATATTTAAATGAGCTTTAGAACTTTAGAGTAGATGCTAGAATTAATTAAGATTTAGGGTTGTTATTTTGTCCCTAAGGACATGAAGTTGAGTTATCTAGATGTAGGATGCTGGAAGCGGAATTAAAAAATTCTTAATTTGAAACCCAAACCCCCTATATGATGTTGTATGGAAGAAGATGGGCCCTTTTGAGAAAATTGAGTTCAGTTGGGATAGTGAGGGTAGGCAGCCTCTTTATTGTGATTTTAGGATTGGTATACTGAAAAGAAAAAATATAAAACAACTTCTCTCCCCTCTCCTTCCTACTGAAAGAGCATCCTGCTGTAAGCCAGGAAGCTAATGCTCACCAGAAACCCAAGTTGGCATCTTGATTGTTGAACAGACCATATATAAAAAAAATAAAGTTGTTTAAAGGCTATAAAGTTGTAAAGTGTGAACACGGCAGAAATAGAAATTTCTTCTAAATTACTGGGAATCCATGCCTGAAATAATTCTTGAAAGAAAGTCACTTAGGACTTCTTAAGTGTCAAATTGTTCTTCATGGTTTAAGAATACTGGAATAGCTAAGAAATGTTACAGAAGGATAATAATTCCTACCACTTGATAATAGGTATTTTTAATGCAGCTCTATTTTTTTGCCCTTCATCTGTGTGAACAAATATCCCCATATGCAAACTATATCCTGCTTCAACTAAAATGCTGAATACAAATAACCAATACAATAAAGAGAAACCCTTGAGCTAGAAGTAGAGGTGACTGATTAGTTAATTTATCCTGGCCATAAATACCTGTATACTTATTATGTGCTTAATATTGTTCTGGATGTTTCTGGAGGCACTCAGCAACATAAAGTCAAAGCTTTGTTTGAAAAGCTAATAATGCAGTTGGAGATAAAAGAACAGTACTAAAGAGCTGCTAACTAGAGCAGGAAGTAGTACATGAGTTGTCACAGGCAGATTTGTGACAAGTGCTGACAGTATGTCAAGATTTCAGAGGAGGAAGAGAGGAGAATACTAAATAATCCTTGAATTTTTATTTTGAAAAGAAGGGACTTAAGTTGGGCATTGATGGTTGTCAGTTCAGATTTTGGATAAGAAAAGACAAGGATAGCTATACAAGTTAATATATGAGGAACTCATGTACAGGTTCACTACTGAGGACTTTCTAGACAGAGTAATGATTTTGTTTTTGTTTTTTGTTTTTTGGTCATGGGGGGGGGGCTGGACTTTGGGCCTGGGTGCTCTCCCTTAGCTCTTCAGCTCAAGGCTAGCACTCTACCACTTGAGCCACAGCACCACTTCTGTTGTTTTTCTACTTATGTGGTGTTGAGGAATCGAACCCAGGGCTCATGCATGCAAGGCAAGCACTCTACCACTGAGCCACCTTCCCAGCCTAGAGTAACGGTTTTTATATACACTGTAATCTATTTTTCAATGACATCGGGGCTCAAAATGGGATTGTTTATATATAGCCTAGGCCAATAGATCATAACTATGCATGAATCTTTGAAATTATCACTTAAAATAACGATTCCCCAAATGAATTCCATAGAACTAGAGACCTTTTTTGTAAATATTAGTAGTTTTTGCTCATAAAATGAAGAGAAAAGAAAAGAAAAGTTTAAGGGCAATTACATACCATATCTTCACTGGAAAGTAGAGATCACTTCTCTTTTGATATACATTTGTAGATGCATGAGATTCATGTTGGTAACTCAGCCCTATTCCTGACCCATGTTTTATAAGAGTTAGAGCTTCTCTACTAGCAGGACACAATACAAGGACACTCATCCAGGTGAAAGGCAGAAGAACTCTTTGTTAATCACAGCTCCAAGAGTAAAAAAGGCTGCCTGAGGACAGAGTAATGGTAAACTGGAAACAGAGGAGCACTTTGCCCTGACAATCAGAGTTTTGCATGTTTTTCAATAATAGGTTAATTTGAATTATCTCATGGACTCTTGCACTTATGGGCTATCTAATATTTGGCCCCTGGCTATTTGGGCAAACACCAGGAATGTGAGCACCGAATAAGATAAATGATAGGACTATGAATTTAATGAGATGAACTGAAAAGATACTAGCCATCTTTTAGCCAGAGGTTGATACTGCATCAAGATAGGAAAAAAAAGAAAAAAGAAAGAAAGGAAAAGAAACTGAATCAACAAAGCATTTCACTGAACAATAATGAAAAAAGTTATACCATTTATATCTGTGGTCACTACTAAAGTATAGAAGCTAGAAATCTGCTAACCACATAAATAAGATTTCTAGGGGCAGGTTTCTGATGCTGCTGTAGAGCTGGGTTTATGTAAGATATCAAAGGCAGAAGAGAGACTAGACACTGGTGGCTTAAACCTGTTTTTCTAGCTACTCACTAGGCTGAAATATGAGGATCCTGGTTTGAAGCCAGTCCAGGCAGGAAAGTATGAGACTCTCATCTCGAATTAAGCATCAGAAATGGAGCTGTTACTCAAGTAAAGTACTCGCCCTGCAAATAGAAGCTTAGAGATGGTGCCCAGGCACTGTGCCCTGTGTGGGTCTTACCTCACATAGGAAGAAAAAAAAAGACAAAAAGAAGACATCTACTCTTGTTTCTCCAGGGAGTGGCAGCAGCACATCTAGGTTTTGGCAGCTGTGACATTGTATACATTTTTTTCAGATATTCTCCTGGACATCAGTCCTCTCTGGCCTGGAGAGAGAGAGAACAAAAGCACCCCTGCAACTTCCTAACTGATGCAGCCGGGGTGGCTCTTGCTGGTCTTTGCATTCCACCCTATCACTGGTTATAAGTCCTTAAACCCCTTTCTTCTTGAATCTTAATATGATTGCTTCTCTCCTAACTGGCTATGAAAAGCATTGCATAGTTAAACTTCTGAGAAGTCTTGTTCTAAAATAAAACAGAAGCAATAATCTAAGCATGTATTTTCCAAACATATTTGGCTATAGAACACATTTGACCATCTTACCCACCACTTCCCCAATAACATGCACTTTCTGATATTCTGGAAAAGTTTTACTTCATGATATATTTTTAGAAAACACCTATGGAAGTGTAGATGGAGGGTTAGGAGTCCAGTTATATGGGCCCAACTACAGTTGTAAGACTTTGGGTATATTCCATTATACTTCTGGTCTTCACTTTCTTCCTCGGACCAAAAGAAGAGTTAGATGAAGTTCATCAATAGTGTTGCTAACAGGTTTTTTTTTAATTTTTTTTATTTTTTGTGAACACATTGTACAGAGGGATTGCTAACATTTTTTTGTGAAAAATCACAATCACAATCATTTGATTGCGAGAAATGACCCTTAAAAACTATCATGGTTTGGGTAGATTTTGTATATATACAATATGCATATAATATATTGTATACATGATATGTATATTAATCATTGTACTTTAGGCCAACAAAATAAACACCAGGAAATGGGTATTAAAAGAGTGATAGGATCAAAGGGAAGAAGGGGAGAATATAGTCATAAAATTGCATGCAAACCCCACAAAATTCAGAAAATTGAAGGAAGAGGTAGGATTGGGAAGGATAAAAGAGAATGTTGAAAGGGGAGACATTGATAAAGATGAATTGTGTTCATCAACTGCTTTGTTCAATGACCACTGCTTTGTACAATTACTTAAAGATAACTTAAAAAATAAAAAATTCTCTTTCTCTTCCTTTTTTATTTTTGGTTTGGTATGTATGAATACTTGGAGAGTTGTGCTAGGAAAATTCCCAAAGCACTGGAAGCAAGTTAATAAATACTGGGTAGCTCCTACTAAAATCATATGGTGGTTTTAGACCCTTTAAAAGCATGTTTCCTTTTGCATTTGGCAGAGCATGACTGAAGAGATACAGAGAAGAAACTCTTATCACTCAAACTGAGCCAGCTTGGAAGGTAATGAGCTCCCTGTTACTGCCAACAATCAAGCGGGGATGACAGATGAGGCTTTGTCTTCTTAACTGCCATCTTTCCAGAATTTCATGGCTGAAAGGGATAGTGTAGATGATCCTTGTGTGGTATAGATGAGAAAGCTAAGGAAGTTCTATGGATTTCCAAGGTCACAGAGCTATTGTATGGCGGAATTGGAATGCAGACCCTGGAAGTCACTTTTCCATTCCTGAGTACAAATCTGGAGCTCATCTCAGTTTCTTTGAAGAATAACACTATTCAACTATTCATCCATCTCTACCTAGCATCCTTTTAAGGAAGCAAAGTCATTTCGTAGAACTGGAAAAGGCTGGAGGTTGCTGGATGCTGTGGGAAGCTGATAAAGCTGGCTAGTCTGAGATCAGCATTTTGCTCTTTAAATTCTTCTATGTGGATACCACTGGTGCGGAGACTTGGTGCTGTAGCCCAGCGCTCCCATGAGGGCTGGCCCAGCCATTGGGCTTTCTTGTTGTAACAGCCAGACATGGAACACTTTACACAGCTCCATCTATTCTGAGGACAGCCACATCTACACCATTCTTCCCATTTCAGCCCCTAGCAGGCAATGTAGAAAATCCAACCTAAATACAAAGTTTTTATGAAATTTACAAACAAATCACTGATCCCAGGTAGGTTATAAGATGCAGCCTGAGGCCACATCTTTTGTAGGATAGTTTTTGGAGCTGGGAGCTGAATTTCCTTTGCTAACTGACAGAATCTACTTTGTGTCTTCTCAATGCAGCTGGTAGTGTGTGTGTGTGTTTGTGTGTGTGTGTGTGTGTGTGTGTGTGTGTGTGTGTGTGTGTGCACATGTGTGTGTAGGGTGAAGGCCTTTACTTTTATTATCCAACTGCATTTATTATCCAAATGCTCTTTAGGGGGAAGCAAAAACTGCTGTTAAAGCAGCATGGCTTGCCTCTGTGAAGTAGAGAAGCAGGTGCTTAACAGGGACACAATTTTATCCTCCTCTCCTCTCCCAAGAAGAAAAAGAAGAAAGTACAAGCAAAATATACAGAAAAAAGGAAGAAGAATAAAGTATAAGAATTTGTTGAAGTGTAACTCCTTTGTACAGTTACTCAAAGATAATAAAAATATAATTTTAAAAAAGAATGAAGTACTAGAAACCATGGAGATTTTCTATTTTCCCAAGAATGATAAAGATAGAACCAAAGTAGCCTCTCACAGAAAAAGAATTTGAGTTTTAAGGTCTGTTATTTGTTTCTTTTGCTTTCTAGTGTATAGGATTCAGTTAGTCTCAGGGGACACAATGTAAGGAAGAGAGAAAAAGAGGGACTGTTGAACAAAGACAGCCCTAACTTTTGAACATATACTTGGGAATGTGCTGGAAGTCAAGAGGGTAGGATAGGTTAGAAGAAGTTGGCTTATCTAATTAATGTTCAGATGTCATCTTTTACCCAACTTGGCTCTCTCAGCTTCCCTCCTACATTGATCACAGCTTCGGTTCAATAAATGCCTTTGATTCCACATCCACAATCACTCCATCACCTTTGCTCAACTTTTACTCCATTCTCTTTTTCATTTTATTTTTGGGTGACATATAATTGTTTTTCCTATTTATGGAGTCTTTTTTTTTTACTTTTAGTTTTGGCTGCTATGGCTTAAACGTTTGCATACATCCAAAATTCATTGATTGAAACTCAGTCATCAATATGATGGGGTTAAGAGATGGGAGGAGAGAGGCTCTTGGAAGGCAATTAAGCTAGGATTACTGCACTTACAAGAGACACCAGAGCTCTCCCTTCCCTACCCTCCATATGAAGACACAAGTAGAAAAGGGTATCATCTGTGAGATGGGTACCAACTCTGTTGGAACCTTGCTTTGGGTTTCCTGGACTCCAGAACTGTGAGAAGCAGATTGATGTGGCTTATAATTTATCCAGTTTGTGATCCTTTCCCCAGACTAAGACATTGGCTTCTCATTGGCATGTGTCTCCATCTGGGTCCCCTACAATTGATGCCATGTGGTCCCTGAATTCCTAATCCCAGATTTAATTCGATGGATTCCCATTCAAAATCTTCTGTTACCACCAAAGCACTTTTATGGTCTGGCTAATTCTAGTTAACCCTGCTGCTTTAATCTTGCAGCACTGTGCTCTAATCTTGACACCCCTCCTTCCTTATAAAAAGTATTTTATTTTATTGTAATGGTGATATTAGAGGCACTACAGTTACATAAGTAAGGTAATGAGTACATTTCTTGTTGAACACTGTTACCCTCTCCCTTGTTTTCTCACACTTTCCCTCCCCCGCACCCCTCTCCCTCCAGTTGTAAAGAAATGAGACATGTAAAGTTTCAGGAGAGTTATGGCATGGGTCTATATTCCTCTTTATACCAGAGGAGCATCAATAATATGCCATGGGCCTGAGCCTATGTCCTCACCCATTATTGTCTTGCTCTTTATGACACGTAGGGTGGGGATTTCTTCTCTGAGAAAGATAAGTGTTTTGGAAGAGGATTTCTTACTCATCTGTTACACTTGTATTTTGACAGTAGGTTTTCTGTTAGGCTCCTAAGATACATTAGTAAAGAAGACAAGGAAAATAAAAATAAACAAGAAGATAAATAAGATCCCTATTTTGGGGAAGTTTAGCAAACAATAAAATACTGCAAGTGATCATTATGGATGGAAATTAATCATGAGGTATGTCGCACTTATCAGGGTGTGAAAAGATACCATTTTAGGGCTGCAAAGTAGGAGAACTATGGCAAGATGTTATTTACGTTGCAATATAAAGAGGAGAAGGTGTCTATAAAGGACTGTCATTTGGAGAAAAAATGGGCGTAAAGGTGCAGAACATGCAACACAGCAGAGTATACACAGCAGAGAAGGGCGTTGTTCCTGCTCACCCAGACTCATGAGAAAATCAGTCATTCCTCCCTTCTAGTCAGCATTGAGCTGGAAAGTCTTTGACAATACAGCAAGGCAAGAAAAAGAAATAAATATTGGAAAGAGAAAATTAAAACTATCTTTACTTCTTGACATTACATTGTATATGTAGGAAATCTACAGGAATCAATAAATACCTAGAACAAATCCATTAACCACAGAACATGAGTTGACTATTAAAAAGTACCAAATACATTTTTTTCTTTTTTTAATTTAAGATTTATTATAATGGTGATATACAGAAGGGTTACCATTACATAAATAAAGTATGAGTACATTTCTTTTTGAACAATGTTACCCTCTCCCTCATTTTCTCTCCATTTCTCCCCTCCCCCAACACAACACATCCAAATACATTTCTAAGAGCAACACAATTGGTAAAATGAAAGTTCGAATACTACTTACATTTGCATCATGGAACATAGATTATCTTGCAATAAATCTAATCAAAGAGGTATAGGATTTCTGTGATGAAAGTTGCAAATATTAAGGAGAGAAATTGAAGTGCTGAATAAATGAAGTGGTATACGATGCAAAAGAATAGGACAACTTAGGCTAGGCCCCCTAGTGGTTCACACCTATAATCCTAGCTACTCAAGAGGCTGAGTTTTGAGAATCTGTTTGAAGACAAGCTGGGCAGGAAAGTCTGTGAAATTCTACTCTCCAAAAAACTAATCAGAAAAAGCTGGAAGTGGTGCTGTGACTCAAGTGGTACAGCCTAGACTTGAGCACAAAGAGGCTCAGAAACAGCACCTAGGCCAGAGTTCAAGCCCTAAGACTGGCAAAAAAAAAGGATAATAATACTGATAAAAGTAGCAATTCTTTCTAAATTGATCTTTCATGTTGATAGAATACTAATAAACAGCCAATCAGATTGGTCATAGGAAGTAACAAATTAAAAATTTTATGAAAGTAACAGCACCCTATAATTTTGAAAACTGAACAAAATTGAAGGGTTTGTGCTATTTGACCATGACTTACTTTTTGACTGAGCAAGATGACGTATCTGTCAATCTACAGTAACAGAAATAATGAGGTACCTATATAATGTTTGATGCATTGATGAAAGAAATAAAATAGGAAGCCTAGAAATAGGATGGCATATATATGATAAAATGATTCTAATGAGCCATAGAATGAGATTCAATAAAGGAAATTCCCTTAATTAAATGGTAATAACAGCATTAGTTATCCTGATAAAAATACTTTCATCCCTACACCACATCATAGTAAAAAATCTGAGTTAATTGTAGACCTAAATGTAAAAGTTAAAACTATGAAGCTTTCAGAAAGAAAAACTGGAAAATATTTTTTTTCTGCTTTGGAATTGCTGAAGAGTTTTTAAAAGGCACTAACTTTAAAAAAGAAAAAGATGATTAATTGAATGTCAGCAAAATTACAACTTGCCAACAAAGATGTTATTATGAAAACCAATAAGAAAGCCATAAATTGTGGGAAAAGATCAGAGGCTTGTTTTAGAACACCTACAAGTTCAATAATAAAAATATATCTAACTAATAAAAAGTAATCAGTAGAAATTCACTATACCCGTTGCAGTTGCTTTTTATTTTTTGTAAGACTGTTAATATTAAGTCTTGGCAAACTATGGAAACTAGAGGCTCTCATTCAGTTCTGTGCCAGGATTACAAAATAGTGCACCTGTCTTGGAAAAGCACTCATCTATCTTGCTCAAGTTAGGTATAAAGTCTTCATATGAAACAGAAATGTCATCCCTGCTTTTATTACAAAAGAAAATGCATGCACATACACATAATCCAAGAAAGCATTCATAAACAGATTTCCTTGCCCAAACTTGAATGTTAACCAGCATATAAATCTATAGAAAACCTATTGAAAACAAAGGATTGTTGTCATAAACAACAATCTGGATGAATCTCCAAAATATGTTAAAAGAAGGCAGTCACACCTACAGGTGTGTTAGGTATGACTGACATTTATTTCTAATATACACAGGTCAAGAACAGGCGAAGCTCATTGATAATGACACAAATCAGATCTATGGTCTCCAAGACGGTTCCAGAAATAGTCATGATAAAGATTTGAGTAGTGACAGAAATGTTACAGATCTTGATTTGGGTAATGGTTCTAGTAGTGTTTATGGTTTGGAAAAGTTAAGCTATATATTTAAAATCTGAACATTGCAATGAATGCAATGATGTACCTCAAATTAAATAAAAACTCTACTTTTCTTTGGCAGCTGCCCAATAGTTAATGAAAACATCCTTTAAAAGATTCAGGAAGACTGACAAGCTTGGAAAAAATTCTAGATTAATATTGTCTTTATTACAGCTTCTTGTCTGCTTAAGATGGTTAGTATAAAGATTAATAATGCAAATGCTTCCAATAATATTAATACCATGTATGTAAAATGTGTATCTCTTTACTGATGAAAATTATAGTTTTCATATTACATTTCTCCTGAGCAACATAGAATTTGTCAAGAGCCCACAGAGAGGGGCAGCGGGTAGAAGCAGAGGCAAGGCAGGTGGATCAAGAGCTTCACTTCAGTGCCCCTGACTCCACCCTCAGGCACCTCTGCTCAGCAGAAAACCACAGCTGGAAGGGACTCCTGTGTTATGTTTGCCATATTGGCTTGAACTAGACCATCATAGTAAATGCTGTAAATAACCTCTCAGTCTTACTGGAAACCTCTCATTTCTCAGCTTGTGACTGACATAAGAATAGCACAATCAATATTCCCTAACTGGTACCTATCTTTGCTTCCTCACTTTTGGCATAGCCTTATTCATGGGAAACACAAAACCCACTGTTTGTCATTTTACTTCCTCTGTTTCCTAAGTCTCTCAGATTTTCTTTCTTCTTTTAAATACATTTTTATTGGAAAAATATGTACAGAGGTGTTACAGTTACACGAGCAAGGTAATGAGTACATTTCCTATCAAGCACGGTTACCTCCTCCTTTGTTTTTCTCCTCCTGTCCCTTCCCTCCCAACTCCATAAATACACTCCACCTACCCCCTCTACCCCCCTGCCTAAATTGTAAAACTTGTTTTTCAACATAGTGTCTTGTACATCTCATCATTACATTTCATTGTATCCCTATTTAAGCATTTTGTTTTTTGCCTTCCCATCCCCAAGCTAAAGAAATGTCTATACAAGATGCAGGGCACGGACATCAAATAGAGTGAAAACAGGGGTTATACTGTGGGGAGGAACATACAAAGCAACAAAGAAATCACATGGTACATTATAAAAACATTAGGAACAATAGCAAGAAAGATAAAACCACTTGTGTCCCTATCTTGGGGTTCATTTGCTTAACATCATCTTACCTGGTCATATGTACATAGCTTTTGATCTTTCTGCTTGTCCCAGACATACACAAGTTAGTGCAAATAAGGGAAACCATGGAACCTATGTTTCTTTGGGCTTGGCTTATTCACTTAATATAATTTTTTCTAAGTGTTTCCATTTCCTAACAAATGGCACGATATCATTCTTTCTGATGGAGGCATAGAATTCCATTGTATATACATACCACATTTTCTTGATCCATTCATCTACTGAGGGGCATCTGGGTTGGCTCCATGTTTGCAACAAAGTTGTGCTGGTAGCTTTAGTATGGTTTTGTTTGTGATCATTTGGGTAAATGCCCAATGGTGGGATTGCTGGATCATAGGGGAGCACTACATGGAGTCTTTTGAGGAACCTCCACACTGCTTTCCAAAGTGGTTGAACAAGTTTACTCTCCCACCAACAATGCAGTAGGGTTTCCTTTTGGCCACATCCCCTCCAGCATCTGTTGTTATTAGATTTCTTGATTATAGTCATTCTAACTGGGGTGAAGTGGAATCTCAGTGTTGTTTTGATTTACATTTCTTTTATGGCTAGAGAGGTTGAGCATTTCTTCATATGTCTATTGGCCATTCTTATTTCCTCTTCAGAGAAGTTTCTCTTTTAGTCTTTAGCCCACTTATTTATTGGGCAGTTGTTTCTTTGAGAATTGGTTGTTAGGGATTTAATTTTTGAGTTCCAAGTATATTTCAGATATGAGACCCTTATCTGTTGTATAGCTAGTGAAGATCTCCTAATCTGTGGTCTTTGTATTGATCTTGCTAGCTGTGTCCTTTGCCATGCAGAAGCTCTGCAATTTCATGCAATTCCATTTGTCCAATCTTTCTTTGATTTGTTGTGTTTCTGGGTCTCTATTGAGAAAATTTTGGCCTGTGCCTAGGAGACCTAGAGGTTCTCCTATTCCTTCCTGTAATGGTTTCAGGGTGTCTGCTTTGACTTCGAGACCTTTGATCCATTTGGAGTTGATGATGGTGCAGGGTGATATATAAGGATCTAACTTTAGTTTTCTACAGTTGATTAACCAGTTTTGCCAGCTCCACTTACTAAAGAGGCTGTCTTTCTTCCATTCTATTTTTTAAAACTCCCTTATTAAAGATTAGGTGGCTAGAGGTCTGTGGGTTCATTTCTGGGTTTTCAGTTCTATTCCATTGGTCCTCAGGTCTGTTCTTGTGCCAGTACCAAGCTGTTTTGATTACTATAGCTTTGTAGTAGAGTTTGAAATTTGATATTGATATTCCTCCAACACTATTCTTTCTCTTAAGGATCTTTTTTGCTATTCAGGGTCTTTTATTGTTTCATATGAATTTTTGGATTGCCTCTTCTATTTGATTGAAGAATGAGGTTGGAATATTCATAGGTATCGCATTGAATTTGTAGAGAGCCTTGGGAAGTATTGCCATTTTGACAATGTTGATCCTTCCAATCCAGGAGGATGGGAGTTTTTTCCACGTTCTAAGTTCTGTTTTGATTTCTTTTCAGGTTTTCAAAGTTTTCAACATAGATGTCCTTCACTTCTTTGGTTAAGTGAATTCCTAGGTATTTTATTGTTTGTGGGGTTATTATGAATGGAGTTGCTTTACTAATTTCAGCTGCTCTCTTCTCATTGTTGACATACAGAAAAGCCATTGTGTTTGGTAGTTCCTGCCATGTTATCCACCTTCTTGGGAGCTGTGACAACTGGGTTCTTCCTATGGTTATTGGATTCTCAGTTTGGGTGCGGTTTCTTGGCCTTTATTGTGGTCTTGTTGGTTTTCCATGTGTAGGACACCTTTAAGTATCTTTTATAGGGCTGGTTTGGTGGAAATATATTGTTTCAGTTTTGCTTTGTTACGGAAGATTTTTATTTGGCCTTTGGTTATGAAGGAGAGCTCAGCTGGGTACACTATTCTTGGTTGATAGCTGTCTTTAGAGCATGGCATACATCATTACAGGTTCTTCTTGCTTTAATTGTCTCTGCTGAGAAATCTGAGGTGATTCTAATTGGTTTCCCTTTATAGGTGATTGATCTTTTCTCCTTGACAGCTTTAAGGATCCTTTCCTTAGTCTGAGTTGATCCTGTGTAGATTATAATGTTACAGTGGGGTGTCCTGTTCTGGTCTGGTCTATTTGGGATTCCAAAAGCTTTTTGTATCTGAATAGGCCTAACTTTTTGCATGTTTGAGAAGTTCTCTGCTAGGATCCTGTTAAATAAATTTCCTAGACCATTAACTTCTGTCTCTAGGTGCTCTTCTACGCCCATTATCCTCAGATTAGGCCTTCTGATGGTGTCTTCTTAATGTTGAGTAGATCTATAAAATTTCTTGGATTTGTCTTGGATAGTTATATGTTTTCACTATAATATCTAGGCAGTCTTCAATCCTGGAGATTCGATCTTCTGCATGGTCTAACCTACTGTCAAGACTTTCGACTTTGTTTTTTATTTTCTTTTCTTCTAATTGGTCAGGTTTGGTGGCTTCCAATTCTTTGTTGGAGATTTTTTTTAAATTTAATTTTTTTTGTGAACATACTGTACAGAGGGGTTACAATTACATGGGCAGGATAATGCATGCATTTCTTATCAAGCATTGCAGCCTCCTCCTTTGTTTACCCTTCACATCCCTTCCATACCTCCCCCCGACCTCCCTACCACCCAATCCTTCCCACCCCACCCCACCCCCCGCACCAACGTTGTAAAGCTCGTTTTCGACATGACCTGTACTTCTCATTGTTGCAACAGATCCACCTGTATCCTTAAACTACTTGTTTTTCTCCATCTCCCCCACAAGTTATACTGATATCAAATATAGTGAAAGCAGGGGTTATATTGTGGGGGAGGGACATACAAAGCAACAAAGAGATAATCTTATAAATGCATTAGAAACAAATGCATGCAATAAAAAAGCATTAAAATACATATCTAAGGGTTCATTTTCCTAACATCACATTATCTGACCTTATCCGCTTAACTAATACATATACTAGATATTGCAAATAAGGGAAACCATGGGACCTATGTTTCTTTGGGCCTGGCTTACTTCACTTAATATAATTTTTTCCAAGTTTTTCCA
>NW_012267229.1:133467-135149 GCF_000151885.1 Dipodomys ordii | reverse complement strand
TCTACACCCATTATCCTTAGATTAGGCCTTCTGATGGTGTCTTCCAAGTCTTAGATAGATCTATCATATTTCTTGGACTTGTCTTGGATGGTTGTATGTTCTTTCTCTATAATATCTAGGCTGTCTTCAATCCCTGGGATTTGATATTCTGCATGGTCTTACCTGCTGTCAAAACTTTCTACTTTGTATTTTTTATCTCTTTTCCTTCTAATTGGTCAGCTTTGATGGCTTCAAATTCTTTGTTGAAGCTTTGTTTTAGATGTTGTATCAACTTCTTTCCTTCCTTAATTTGGTGTTCAGTGTTTATTCTCAAATCACTTATTTGATTGGTTATGGTTTCCTTGGACTCCCATTCCTTCTGCTGGGTTCCATTCAGCATTCCCTTTGTGGTCTCCCTGACTTTCTTCAGGTCTTTGTTAATGGATTCCATGTATGCCTTTAGTGATCATTGTGTATTCTCTTCCTGCTTTCTCAATTCCTGTATTACTCTTTGATTAGCTTCCTCCCATTCGTGGGATTCCTACTTGAGTGTTCTCAGCCTGCTCACATCATTCCTTCCTTTCTCTTTGAGTATTCTCAAGCTGTTCACGCAAATCCTGTATCAGTTTTTGAGTAGCTTCCTCACGCTTATGATATTCCTGTATAAGCTTTTGGGATGCCTCCTCTCTCTCCCTATCATGCTCACACAGAGTCCTTTGTATTTTTTCCATCTTTTCATTTATTATGTTTGCCAGCAGTGTTTGTAGAACTATTTGGGAACTCTTCTCTGAATTATTCATTATCTGTTCTGTCCCCTGATTATCAAGATTGGGAATTGGTATACCGGGATTTGCCATTTTTCTTGTGTTTTTCCGGCTTACTCTGCCCATTTGAGATGAAAATAGCACCAGTTTTGTGCTAGAACACTATCTTAAGGCAAGCATCAACCAAAGTCTGAATTTGCACAGTCTATAGTCTACAGATACAATCTAGTTCAACAGATACATCTATTCAACCTCAAGCAACTATATGTTAATGGGCTACGAACTGCAAAGAAGTTGGAAAACCAGAAATTATTAGGTTTAAGGAGAGATGTGGGTAAAAAATAGGAATAGATTTATGTGGGGAGGTACAGGGAGAGTTAACTAAGTCTTAATCTCAAAGCAGGAAATAGGTTGGGTAGGATGAAAGTAGAGGGAGAGAAAAAAAAGAAGAAAGGGAAAGGGAAAAGAAAAGAGACCAAAAAAATAGACAAGTAAAAATTAATAATATTACGGAGTTGCGAAAACAATCTATTTAGAGAAGAATATGAATATATTGAGAGAAGGGAAGGGATATAAAGGAGATGTGAAAAACTTAAAAATAAAAATGCTTAAAATATTATACAGGTATAAAGAGGTAGTACTGCTATTAAGGAATTTAAGTCTCAAAGGTTATGAATTGAGTAATAAATTTGTGGATTAAGTGTGTACACAATGGGGGATATGGTCTAATAGTCAACTGCAGGTTTATCTATGGATGTGCAGGACAAGAATTAAGTCACATAAAGAAGCATGAAAGAGAGGAAAATGTGAAAAGGATAAGAAAGGAAGAAAAAAAGATCAGAGCTTCCGGGAAGATGGCGGAGGAGAAGCTGGAATCTGAACAAGCTCTTGCATAGAAAGCAGTTTTAGAGTTCCAGTGAACAGTCCTAAGCCAGAGAA
>NW_012267229.1:12871-131652 GCF_000151885.1 Dipodomys ordii | reverse complement strand
GGGGAAGAAGAAGGATTGGGATTGGGGGGGGAGGGGGGAGACTGGGAAGGGATGTGAAGGGTAAACAAAGGAGGAGGCTGCAATGCTTGGTAAGAAATGTACGCATTATCCTGCCCATGTAATTGGTACTCCTCTGTACAGCATGTTCACAAATAAAATAAAATTTAAAAAAAAAAAGAAAAAAAGATCAGACGTGCAGTAGAGCTAAACAAAAAACAAAAAGACAAGTAAAAAAGAAAAAAAAGAGAAAGAAAACAGAAAAAGAAAGAAAAACGCACACTCACGTATCCCTAAAATACAAATTATAAGAGGAAAAAAAAAAGTTACTGGAAAACAATTTTTTTTCAAAAAAGGCAAAAATTAAAGATTAAAAAAAGTTTTTGAAAAGAAAAAAAATGTTTTTATATAAGGTACCAAAAAAAAAAAAGAAGAAGAAGAAGAACAAAGAAGTTCTTTGATTTTTTTGGGAGGGGTGGGAAAAGTCCTGTATCTCCCTTGTGTCCATAACCAGCCTCGTGTTGGAGTCTCTGGTCTGCTTGTGGTCCTGTGGCTTGGTTGGTTTCTTAAGTCAGTTTGTTCGAACAGGGAGAAAAATGCTCTGCTTTACCCAGGATTTTGAGATCCTCCCAGGCTAGTTCAATGGGAGGCAGATCTGCTTTGAGTATCACCAAAGAGTGGGATGCAGTGATGAGACTAGGTTCTGGGTAGAGTTGAGGCCTTTCAACGAACAGTAGCTTTTCCCGGAGGCTAGTTTGTGAAAAGCTCACAGAGCCCAGCCTGGAACCATTCTCAGGGTTTCTGTTTACTGAATTTCAATTGATTGTTGAGGCTGCTAGAGGGAGGGGCAGCCTCTGGCCCTGATTACTCAGTGAAGAAAGCCACTCCTCGGGCTGGCGCCCGAGCTGGGTGACTTTTCCCTGGGTGGATATGAGTCTGGCAGGTCACGCCGCTGTTAAGTTCTTGTGACCTGCTAAATGACTCATTTTATTCCAAGGCTTGAGTTGGAGCTAGGAGCTCCTCCGAACTTTGTCGGTATCCAAGATGGAGATCTCGGGTGCTGGGGGGGGGGGGAGTGGTGGCCTTCCCTCCTCTGCTCCCTGAGAAGGAGTGAGGACGTCAGGCTTCTACTCACGCCGAGTCTTGGTTCCTGGGTCGTCTCTGGTCTGCCAACTGCACAATGAAGATGTCCGCTCCTTGTCGGTTCTTGCTGGTGTTGAGTAGAATCCGCTCACCCGCTGCATCTGACTCCTTCGTCCCAGACTCTCTGTGTCTCAGGTATGGCCGCGGCCACCGCCACTGCAGCCACCACTGCCACTGCCAAGGCGGCTGCTGGCAAGAGCTCTGATGTGTCTCCTTGCCTGGATTTTCCCTCTTTGGCCTGACTCTCTGTCCTGTGATGGCACACTTGGTGTGATTCTCTGGCTTAGGACTATTCACTGGAACTCTAAAACTGCTTTCTATGTGAGAGCTTGTTTAGATTCCAGCTTCTCCTCTGCCATCTTCCTGGAACTCAGTTGTTGGAGCTTTGTTTTAGATCTTGTATGGACTGCTTTACTTCCTTAATATGATGTTCAGTGTTTATTCTCAAATCACTTAGTTAATTGATCCTGGTTTCCTTAGACTCCCTTTCTTTCTGACAGGTTCATTCAGCATTCCCTTTGTGGCCTCTCTGGATTCCTTTAGCTGTCTGTTTATGGATTCCATGAATGCGTCTGTTGATCTTTATCTATTCTCATCCCGTTCTCGCAATTTCTGTATTACTCTTTGATTGGCTTCCTCATGCTCACAAACTACCCGTATTAATTTTTGGTTATCCTCATCATGCTCATGAAGTTCCTGTATTAATCCTTGGTTAGCCTCGTCGTGCTCCCTATCACACTCACACTGAGTCCTTTGCAGGCTTTCAATCTTTTCATTCACCATGTTTACCAGTAGTGTTTGTAGAGCTTTTTGGGAATTCTCCTCTGGATTATTCATTAACTGTTCTGTCATCTGATTATCATGAGTGGGAGTTGAAATACCTGGACTTGCCATTTTTCTTTGTGTTTCTCCGGCTTGTTCTGCCCATTTGGTATGAAAGTAGCACCAATTTTGTGCTAACATTATTTTAAGCAAGTATCAACTAGAGTCCTGTAGTTGCACAGTCAAAATGACTGCAGATACAATCTAGTTCAACAGATACAATCTATTCAACATCAAACAACTCTGGATTAATGGGCTTAGGACAACAAGGAGGTATTCTGTATACCAGAAATTAATAGGTTTGGGAAGAATTGTGGGGAAAAATAGGATTAGAGGGATGTGGAGAGATAAAAGAAAAGAGTGAATTTAACGAAGTCCTAATTTCAGAGAGGAAATGGATAGAATAGAAAGGAGAGAGATAAAGAACCAAGAAAAATTGAAAAAACAAAAATTTGAATTAAAAAAAAATGAAACACTTAAAAATTATGTAAGTATAAAGAAATACTGATAGAAGAAAAGGATAGGATGAGATGAGGAGATAAAAGGAAAAATGAAAAAATAAAAATTTAAAAATGGAATATTAAAAAATTATATAAGTATAAAGAAATAATACTACTATTAAAGGAGTTAAGCCTCAGAGATTGTGAATTGAGTGATCAATTTCTGAATTTAATATGCACACAATGAAGGATAAGTTCTAATACTCGATGACGGGTATATATCAGGGGATTAGCAGAAAAGCAATTAAGTCACGCAAAAAAAAAACAAATACACAACACACACACATACACATAAAATAAAATATGAAAGAAATAAAATAGAATTTTAAAAAAAAGCAGGTAGAGAAACCAGTTATTTGTGTTCTTTTGTGGGGGAGAGGGGAGTAGATCTTGTATCTCCCCTGTGTCCATAACCAGTCTCTTGGTGGAGTTTCTGGTTTGCTTGTGGTGTTTGGTTTTCCTGTGGCTTGATTGGTTTCTTAAGTCAGTTTGTTTGAGCAGGCAGAAAAATGCTCTGCATTACCCAGGATTTTGTGATCTTCCTCCCAGGCTAGTTCAGTGGGAGGAAGATCTGCTTTGAGTATCACAAAAGAGGGAGATGCTGTTTCCTCTAACTTGGAGTTGCTGTGATGATGCTAGGTTCTGGGTAGGGTTGAGTTCTAACAGCAATCAAACAGTTCTAATAGCTTTTCCCTAAGGGGCTAGCTCCTGAGACACTCACAGAGCCCAGACTGGAGCCATTCTCAAAATTTATGTTTACTGAGTTTCAATTGTTTGTCTTATACTCCTCCAGCTGCTGGGCTTGCTGCCTAGGCTGTAGTGGGAAGGGGCAGCCTCTGGCTCTGTTTACCCAGTGAAGAAAGTCACTCTTCTGGGGGCAGAGAGACCTCTGCCTGGGCGGGTTGACTTTCCCATGGGTGGAGCTGAGCCTGGAAGGTCAGGCCAGGTTCCTGTGACCTGGTGAATGGCTCCTATTGTTCAAGGCTTGAGTTGGAGCTAGCTGCTTGCTAGGCCTTTGTCAGTGTCAAAGATGGAGTTCTTCACTGGTGGTCAGGAAGGGGTTTCAACACCACTGTTTCGTGAGAAGAGGTGAGGACGTCTTGAGGTACTCACGTAAGCCTCTTGTTTCTGGGCCATCCCTGGCTTACAATCAGCAGGATGAAGATTTCTGCTTCTTGTCAGTTCTTGCTGGTGGTGAGTAGAATCCACTCACACACTGCATCTGGAGCCTTTGTCCCAGGTTCTCTCTGTTGATATGGTGGCTGCAGCAGCAGTGGCTGCCACCACTACGGACACTGGCAAGTGCTCAGATCTGTCTCTTTGACCAAGCTACCTGGATTTTTTCCTCTCTGGCCAAACTCTCTGTACTGTGATGGCACACTAGGTTTGATTCCCTAGCTTAGGACTGTTCACTGGAACACTAAAACTGCTTTCTATGTGAGAGCTTGTTTAGCCTCCAGCTTCTCCTCCACCATCTTCCTCTGGAGACTCTCTCAGATTTTCTTTTGGCTCTTTTATATTAGGCTCTTTAGCATACAGGGCTGAATTATCACTACCAAATCACAACCAGATTTTCTCCCATTTGTTTGTACTTTACCTCCCTCCCTTTCCCTTCTTTCTTCCCTCCTGCTCATCATTATTCCTGCTTATCCTTCCTCTCTTATTTCCTTCTTTCCTTCTCCATCCCTCCCTCCTTCCTTCCTTCCTTTCTTTTTTCCTTCCCTTCTTCCATTTCCCTCCTTCTCTCCCTTCTTCCCTCTTTCCTTCCCTTCCTCCTTCCTTTCCCTTCCTTCACTTCTTTTATAGCTCTTATTCTTTCTTTAGTAATTGTTATTATTTCTCTACTTACTATGGATCTCAGGAGGAAAGAAGTGATATAGTCAACACCACAAAAAATTCCGTTTTCTGGGAATTCATTGCTTTGCACACCTCCATTAAGGCCCTGGTTATAGGCAAGTAAGTCAGGGAAAAGTCCACCAGGGTGAACAAACACAATTAAATAAATACATAGCACATGCTGTTCTGATAGGAGAGAACTGCCATAGCAGGCAGGAGCTGCCTGGCATTCTTCTTCCATTAGTGGCATTATGATTACTCTGGGAACACCTCACTTACTCCATCTCAAATGTTTGAAGTATTAATTAATGAGCAATTAGTTCGGCCTCATAAGTTATCACTAATAAAATAGGTATTGGAGCAGGAATCATGGCTAGTTTGAGTATATTATTGCTATTCCAACAGACTTCTTCAATTCAACAATTAGGAAGCATGCAATGTAGTTTAATAGACATAATTTGATGATATTAAATTGTTCCTCTGGTGTAAGCCATTTATCTTTGTTAATATAGCTCAGGTCACATGAAATGGTTCTTTAGCAGGATGGAGGCAATCTGGTTTCTCTTTCCTGTTCTCTAGACTACCTGCATTGAAAAAAAAAGTTTTTTGATGCCAGTGTTGTCATCAGCTCAAATATCAGATAAGCTGTATCACCTGGTCAGATTTGATGATTTGGTTAGCATATATGTCTTCATAAAACATCAAAACAATTTAAGGTTATCTGATTTGGAGAGGGGAAAGGGAAACACAGAAATGGTGGGACAAAGGGTGAACTAAATCAGCAGTGGTACTCACTAGACACTATGTTGAACAAGAACTATACAACTTGGCAGGTGAGGGAGTTCAGGAGGGGAAAAAAACTGGGAGAAAATGAAGGAGTGGGTGACACTGTTCAAGAAGAAATGTACTCAATACCTGACTCACATAACTGTAACCCCTCTGTACATCACCTTTCAATAAAAATAAATAAATTGCTTTTCAACTAAAAATAATAAATAAAAACAAGTTCTAGAGTAGAAATATGATTTGTTGTTTCTCATGTCTATCCCCCTCTGCCTAAGAGTTACAGTTAGCAAGTACTTTAACCTAATTACATTTGAAATTCAATTGCTTAAGTAAAAAAAAAAAAATAGAAGACCCTCATGTGGGATCCAATGTTTAAGTCATCACACTATGCAGTGGTTCTTCCTTTATTTAATGTATTACAGTGAACTGTTTCTTAACTTCTTTCAACCCTTGTCTTCCTTCTCATCACCACTTTCCAGTCTGATCCTCTCTTGTCTCACTTGCCACAGTCAACTTGAAGTCTATGTCACACTTCTCTGTATTTCATTATCTTCAACTCCTAGTTTGATTGTTTATCATCCTTAGGAAGTAACTTCTCAGGGGAATTCTGATAGTTTAGCAGACTTTTTTTTCTATTTTTATTATAAGGTACGTTAGTTTAGATAACTGTACAACTTGTTCTTCAAGGACTTAGTGTTATATTTATTCATTCATCCATTCGTTCTTCTTTTTTTTCTACTGTATATTGTTAACCAATTCAGCAAGAGTTTATGACATCCTAAATCCTAACCTTAAAAAGAGCAGCAGAGCAGCAGAGAAATTAAAACTGATTAAGGAAGAAGAAACATTTTGGGTTCCTCTTCTTGCTCTGCTGATAAGCTAGCTCTTATGTAACTGTGGACAAGTTTCTAAGCCTTTCAAAACCTCACTTTACTTATCTATAAATTGAAGATAATTATACCTCCCAAGGTCGCTATTAAAATCAAATGGGGATAATTGATGTGCAAATGCTTTGAAAAATAAGAGTTCTATACGAAGCCAAGATTAGCAATGTAGTCATGCATGACAAACCCTAAAATGTTGGACTTTCCTCTGTAGGGATTTTTTTAATAAAACTTTCTTAAGCTTCCACTTACCCTGTTAATTGGGTCAATGACTTTTAGTATCCAAAATCAAAGCCAACATCTGCCTGCAGAAAGTGTAATTTACTTAGTCCATAATGAACTAGGCCCTGAGAGGAGACTTGAGCTGGTACAGCTTTTTTCCAGGCTTTATCTTTGTTTTAGGGATTTTAGGAAAAAAACAAAAAACAAACCTTTAAACAAGGTTAACTAGACCTTGGCTCCAACCACCCCAGTTCCTGGAATGGAAAGAATGCCTTTAGGTCCCCCTCCCCTTAACAACTTAACCCACCTTGATTGTTCTGTTAAGGACTGACCGATAAAACAGATAGGTTGTAATCTGGCTCATACTTGCAACACCAGAGCTTACTGTAAGCTCCTCCTCACCCGTTGGATTCATGAGTCATTTAAACCAAAAGTGATAGGCTGGTATAAACAGCCATTAGGTGAAAAACTGTAACCTCATTGGCTACTTGCGTGTAGTCTAGTATGACTGTGCAATCTTTTGGGTATGTGACAATCTCATTGGTCACCTGCATGACCAGGCTTGACCTCGTGAATTTTGCCGTTAAAAACCAAAGTACATGGGCTGCTCAGGGTCGCAGACTTAGCTTCTGAGCCTATACTGCGGCCCTGGCCGGTCAGTGTAAGAACCTTCTCAATAAAGTTGCCTTTTTATTAACAACTTCGTTGCAGTGGGCTCTGTCACTCCAGACAATTAGGTGGGCTTGCCTGCCTGAGTAGGGGGTCTTCTTACTACACATAACATGGCTAATAATGTCACTATCTTGGCCACCCAGTCTTGAAACATTAATTTTGGCTTGGATGGCAGTGTGTCAGGCTGGAGAGCATCGTGCTGATTTATACTGTATTCCTGTTTATGTGTTTCCAAATACTATGAAGCAGGTGGCTTCAAACAATAACAATTTATGTTCCAATAGTTTTAAAGATTCAAAGTTTAGAATCTAGGTGATTCTGAACCTCCTTTTGGAGGGCCTAAGAGAATCTTTATAAGACTATACTTCTTTCTTTACTTCTGATGTTTTCTAACAATCTTTGGTTTGTAGACACATGACTAATCTCTACCTCCAACTTCCCATGTTTGTAGTTACATTCTAATCTCCACCTCCAATTTCTCCTCTGTAATTCTAATCTATCCCCTGGGTTACCAGTCTAATTTACTGTAGCTATCTTCAACTTGATTATAGCTTTAAAAGTTATATTTCCAAATGTCACATTCCTAGAAACTGGGAAATATATTTTTATAGTATAATATTAGTCATTATACTCTGAAAAGGCCATCTTTACTCTTCAAAGTATCTGGTTTGGATAATAACTTTGATAGTTACTTTAGGTCACATTGACTCCAAAGCTTCACCTTATCTCATATGCTTGCAGGGCCAAGAAGTAATGCTTTTCTTGCATTTTTGCTATGTAACTATGTACCCATTCCCTGAGACTTTTTTCTCATATTTCTTTATTTGTCAATATTTGACTTTACTAGACTACTCCTCCCTTCTAACCTACCAGTTATTGTCATCTATCTGCAGGTTTAACTTCCTGACTACCTCTTTTTTGCATACCAATTCCTCACTCTTAAGTTGAACTACAAGCCATTTACATGCTAAATCAGCCTCTTATCTGGCCTGCTAGCCTAGACAACCCATTATTTCAGTGAGATGGAAATAAGGCATTCTTTGAGTAGTATGTAAGTTGAAATACACTTATTTTTAATATTTTTCTCCTATGGTTAATAGAGGAGAAATGGAGATAATGTCCAAAATCATAAAACAGTTAGTAGCTTAAAAAAAAAAGACTGAAGTGCATACCAGGGTTTCTAATGCTTATCCTTCTGTACTGAGAGATTCTTTTGCGATTTTTGAATTAAGAAAAGACATAAGAAAAGAGACAATGAATTTTTCAGACATTTGCAAATTATTTGATAGGTGCAGATTGGAGTGCTTCTTCAGGTAAATGCCAGAATTTTGAATAAAGGGCACTCAGAATGTTCTTGATTCTACTCTCCAGTAATGACTTGGAATACCTTGCTTTGTGATCTTGCAACTCGGTGAGATCATGTTGGAGAAGATTATTCTGGAGTGTGAGTGGGTTTTTAGCCACAGACAGTGGGAGGCACATACGACGTTTGTCTGCTTTTTTTCCTTCTCCTAACTAAAATTGTAGTATTTCTGACAGACTTTAAACTCCCAGGGAGTAAATTCGAGTAGTTTCTAAACAGCCAAATGTGGCCTGAATTCTGCTATATAAATGCCTAACAGATTACCAGAACATGAAGGTTGACTGCTCTAAAAATCTCCAGAAGAAGGATGGTGAATTTCTTCTATTTAGAACCTCAAACAAAATGCTGTTGAGAAAGCCAGCAAGCTATATATGAAACGTATTTTTGAATGTATTAAAATATAGAAGGACAAAAGGATCAGAGAGAGATATTTTTTAGGAATAAGTTTAAGATGAGCTGGAGGATTATTATTATTATTGTCAGTTGTGGGGCTTGAACTCAGGGTCTGGGGGCTGTCCCTGAACTCTTTTACTCAAGACTATAGCTCTACCACTTTGAGCCATGGTGCAACTTCCAGTTTTCTGGTGGTTAATTAGAAAGAAGAGTCTTACAGGGATTTTTCATCCTGGGCTGGTTTTGAATTGTGATCCTCAGATCTCAGCTTCCTGAGTAGCTAGGATTACACTATTGTCTGGTGGGCTAGAGGATTTTCAAAAGTTAGAGGTTAGTGTTGGCAATTGGAGCAAAGTAATATAACTATTTCAAGCTTCAAATGACTGAGTCCTAGAGGATTGTAATGTATCTGGGGTGATTTTCTGTTGGCTCTGGCTAAATCATGTGGAACAAGGAGATTGTCCTCTTCTTCTCCTTCTTTTTCCCCCTCCTCCTCCTCCTCCTCCTCCTCCTCTTCCTCCTCCTCCTCCTCCTCCTCCTCCTCCTCGTCTTCTTCTTCTTCTTCTTCTTCTTCTTCTTCTTCTTCTTCTTCTTCTTCTTCTTCTTCTTCTTCTTCTTCTTCTTCTTCTTCTTCTCCTTCTCCTTCTCCTTCTTCTTCTTTCTGTCAGTCATGGACCTTGAACTCTGGACCTGAGCACTGTCCCTCAGCTCTTCAGCTCAAGGTGAGCGCTTTACCACTTGAGCCATAGCACCACTTCCAGTTTTCTGAGTGGTTTATTGGAGATAAGAATACTATGGAGTTTCCTGCCTGGGCTGGTTTTGAACTGTGATCCTCAGATCTCAGCCTCCTGAGTAGATAGGATTATAGGCATGATCCACGGATGCCCGATTTGTCTTCTTTTTGAAAGAGGAAGAAAAGGAGAAGGAGAGAGTTCTGGCATAGCCAAAAGAAAATGCCAAAGAATGACTTCTCTAATGAAGACATTAGAGGCGGTTGTACTAGTCTATTTTCTGTTACTATCACAATATGGCAGGATGGGTAAGTGACAGAAAAAAGAGATGTATATGGTCTATAGTTTTGGTCCAAGGTCAAAGAGCTATATCTGTTAGCAAAATATCAAGTTAGGAAGGTACATCGTATGGCAAAAGACAGGAGAAAAATAGAGAGGGAGAGAGAGAGAAAGAGGGAGGAAGAAAGAAAGATTTCATTCTTAAGCTCACTAGGAATAAATCATGAAGGCTCCATTCTGATTATATTACTAGCCCTGAAAGTCTCCTAGAAACCCTCCTCTAAAAACCATAGCAGGCTTATGTCTCTACACTCTTATTACCTCACTACTTTCAATACATGAATCCTTTTAGGACACTGAATTATAGCACAGGTGAAGGCTAAATCAATTAAATCTGGAAGGCCCAAATCACTTTTCCAAGCCATCACTTTTCTAGTATACTTCAAAGGTAGTAGAAAAATCCCTGTCTTGGTAGGCTCTAGAATGAATAGATGGACTTGATATGCATAAAATATCAAATTGTAGCAATCAGACATAATAAAACAATACCAATTATGTTCATAAATAAAATTCTTCAAGGAAATACACGGTAGACAGGATAAGCCCATTTCTTCCATCTGTCTTTCTTCTTTTATTATTTAACACTTCTAGATTGGAGCTGGTCCATTCAGGTGGTGCAAGCCCATCCTTACTTGACTAGAATAACCAGCCACAGAGCCTAGGAGGAGGCAGTCATTATAATGCTGTTATTGTTAACCAGATAGATCTCACTGTGATTGACAATGTCTTGCAAGATTCCTCATTGGAATCTTATCTCCTTCCTGCTTCTCATACTTCTCTGTCTATGTCTGATGACCATTAGAACACAGAATGTTCAGAGGTGGGAATACTAAAGTAGATCTTAAAAGAGGAACAGAGGAGACCTAAAGGCAGTGAGTAGGTATACACTTGGATTCCTAGGAGACCTCCTTGCTGTGGACAGAGCTAAGGCAGCAATTAGCTTCGGTTTTTCTGCAGAGACGTTGGCTTTCCAGGGAAAGTTTCCATCAGCTCTAGTATGTTCATGGGAACCCTGTCCTCCTCAAATCAATTCCTACTGCTCCATGGTGAGGTGCTACAATTAGTTCTTGGAGAGAACCTAGAAATCTAGACCTTCTCTTATCTCACTGCAAAGAGAACCGCAGTGGCTTTGGTAAGACAAACTAGGGCAGCCTCAGTGGGAAGATTTGGCCTTGTTATTTCCTTGAAGTCACCATTTAACCCAGAATATACCAAAGGGACTAAAACAGGGCTTGTGGAGCCACTGCTGATCCTTTGCCAAATTGGATTTCAGTAGGTGTAATCAAAACAAAGAGCTAGAACAAGCGGGTTGAGCAGTGGCACTTCCCCTTGACCTATGACATAGCTGGCCTAAAATGGTTATTTCTGACAACTGTTAAGAAGCAAAAGCTCCCAATGTTATGACTCAGGTAGCGTTTAATATTGCACTTGCTCTGTATCTGAAGATTTAAATATTTCTTTTTTCATGTTTGTTTTCAAATATCTGTGAAACATGGAACATTGCGCTTTTAGAGATCACTTAAAAACTGATTTTTTTGTATTAAACTGTACCTTTTCTTTCATGAAGTGATGTTTATAATTAATGTCTTCAGCAGTTTGCATTTACTTTAGGTAAAATAAAAAAGTTTCTGTGCTTCCCCTTCCCCTCCTCAAACCAGATAAACTTATGTACAAGACAAAGGGTACATAAATCAAAAACAACAAAAAAATATGGAACACTTCATGAATTTGCATATCATAATGGTGGGAAAAAGGGTGAAGCAATTCAGCAGTGAAATCCACTAGACATGTTGGAAAGGAACTATACAATTTGGTGGGGGGGAGTCAGGGGCAGAAAAACTGGAGGTAATGAGGGAAAGTGTGACACTGTTCAAAAGGAATTGTACTCATTACCTGACCTGCGTAACTGTAACCCCTATATACATCACCTTTACAATAGTATATATATATATATATATATATAAATCAGAAAAATATTGAGGCTTAAATATATACAGGTAACATTATGTCCAAATTATAAATAATGTAAAAACATGAAGTGGCATACTTAAAGAAACATATTTTTTCTTGTGAATTAAAGTATGTTCATATTACAAAATGTTTATGATTATATATTAGTCTTCAATTTTAAAACTCTATATATGTCTATGTATCTATGTATTTATTATCTATCATTTTAATCATCTATCTATACTTATAATCTAGATCTATCATCTATCTAGGACCATGAAACAAATATTTAAAAATCTCTTACAATAATTTTCACTTCATTATTTTTTCCATTAAACACTGAGTATGTACTTATATGTGGACTTTCTAAGACAGCATCATCCAAAAGAAACACAACTTGAGCCAACCATGTAATTCTAAAATTCCCAGCAGCCACAATAAAAGAAGGTAAGAAGTAATGTGTGCAATTTTAACCTATATTCAGTTTAGCACATCATATATTCAGCAGGTATAATCAAAACACAGAACTAGAACATACTAGCTGAGAAGTGGTAAAATATTATTATTCAAAATATTATCATTAAATCTTATAAAAAGTATAAGAGAATTATTAATGGAACTTTTTTCAGACTTTGATATTGAAATCCATTTTATGTTTGACATTTGCACAATACCTCCATTCGAACTAGCCATGCTCCAAGTGTTCAAAGAGCCCCACATGGCTTATAGTTATTGTACTGAGCTGTACAGTTCCAAGAAGTTACAAGGTCCAACAATGCATTGTCTTTAGCTCACAGAGAATGCATAAATCACCAGGAGACATAGATATACATTACTGCTATTCAAGGAAATAAGGGAAGGCTGTATACAAAAATAAGGGCTACACTTTGCCCTGCAAAATAATTGTATCTTGGGGGATTTGTGGGAGGTTTTATGGAGATGAGGAGCACTTGGGGTTGATGTTGAAAGATGAGGTGTGAATCTAAAATGGTGCTGCCTCCTCAGCTCCCCAGTGGGTAAGGCAGTGGTAGTTAAAATGCATCCTTGATTTGTCCCTTTCCATTCTCATTTTGCCTTTCTAGAGAGCACTATCTAAACAAAATGCCTTCACTGGAATCTCAGGATTGGCTTCAGTAGGAACTATGCTATCCCAAGTTCATTAGGGTTATATATTTTAGGATACAGAGTAACAATTCATTGAATCTAAAACTCAGGGGTCATTGGTTATGATACTAGTGCATGAATGGCAATCCAAGACAACTGAATTAACATTTTTAAAATGCCTTAATACACTTTGATTCCATGAAAACATGTTGCTGAAACATCTGTTTGGTTGATTCTACTTCAGTCTAACAATCAGTCTGCTCAGCCAGCAGTACATTTGCTGGAGTAAACTGCACATCCAGGAAACCATGAAAACTTTCCACATCTCAGTTGCCTACTTGAGTGTTGCTGGGACACATCTGCCATACCAGCCACCTCCATAATAAATGGAAAAAATCACCGCATTGCTTTCCCTAGGCTGTGATGAGGACCATTCTTAAATATTGTTGTCAGGCACACGGATTTTATGGAATCACTATGCCACTGTGAACTAACAAACATGGAAAGCTCCACTTAAAGGTACACCAAGGAAAGAGATTGATACATATTAATGCTGAATATTAATTGGAATTATTTTTCTCTCATACATCACTGGTTAAACATGCCTCTCATTCAATATACTTCCTTGGTTGTTCAGCTTTATTCTGAGCACAGATAGTTCCCAGTTACGGTTTTGCTTTTGAAATTCTGGAAATACAGAAATGAAAAAAAAAAACAAACCTAAGCCTAGGATGACTAATATGGTGGATGGCAAATATGACACAGATCCTTTCTTACATGCATTTCTTTGCAGGAATGGTATTTTTCCCATTATAGAAGGCTGCTTCCTTAACTCTGAATTTGCCTGTGCGACTTGCTTTACCATTTGGAATGTTTTCATACCTAACATAAGCAGAAGGTAGAAGTGGGTATATACTTTGGAGCTTTCTATCTCTTCCATCTCCACCAGTTCCATGAACACCATATGGAGCAGAGCCTGTCACTTTGTCACTCTGGGTAAAGTCAGTCCTACTTGGCCAACAGTAAACCATCCCTATACAATGTAGAGCCCAGCTAAGTGAAGAGCCACGAGCCCAGCACAAATTCCCAACCTCAGACTCATGGGCTAAACATATGCTCATTGTTTTAAGTGACAAATTCAAGGAGCTACATTAGAAAAGTGCTATTATAGTACTAGATAGCTATATCTTGAGCGTGGCTAAATCTACCAAATATTTCCCATACTTCCCCCATCCCACTCCATAAGAGTTCTCTTCTCATTTCATTTTTTAAAAAAAAAAATTCTATTCTCTTGACTTCTCTTTCTATCCTGCTGGGAGTCAGACCCTCTCTCTGCCATTAGCCAAATATGGAAGCAAATGTTTCAATCACCTAACCCCTCAGTAACTTTTCAGCTCCTTTTCACCCTTTATATCTAGAGTTCATTATGACATTGCTAGCAGCAACAGAAGTATTTTATTACTCAGACAGACAGTTTAAAATAAAAATTTCTCTGACATTCTCCAAGCCAGTGTGGGAGCTGGAGAAAAACATGGTGGGTGGGAAGACACCAATTGGCAGAGACATTTTAAATATTTTTTTCCACACAAAGAGATGCGTGTATAGTTTTTGTACCACTTGACCTTTGAATTTGAATTGCAATAGCTAATTTTTCTCCAAAGCCTTTTAATAATGTATTCAGAAGACTTCTTTCTTTCCATGAGCAGGCTGATGAAGCCCCATGGAATGGGCTTCATAGTTCTGTACTGTAGGGTCCCTTTGGAAACACCACTCATGCTTTTACACATTAGGATATCCTACGTGCCACTTTCAATTTGCTCCATCAAAGCTCAAATTTTTCCCCTCCAAATATCATAAATCAGTGAAAGTTTTGCTGGGGAAGTGGAGAAAGAAGTCATATCACTTGCAAAAATTCCATCCAAGCCTTCTTTTACATTTTCTGGTCTATATCCATATTCCTCCATATGTGTTTGTCCAGGGAGAGGAGATCTTATTAGCAAAGGCAAAATACAAACTAAAGTTCCAGCCAGATGCCGGTGATGCCTATAATCTTGGCTACTCAGGAGACTAGATCTAAGGATCAGGGTTCAAAGCCTGGTGAAGAAAAGCCCATGAGACTCTTATCTCGTTAACCACAAAAAGCTACAAGTGGAGTTATGTCCTATGTGGAAGAGTGCTAGCTTTGAACAAAAAGCTCAGGGACAGCACGCAAGCCCTGAGTTCAAGCCCCAGGACACACACACACACACACACACACACACACACACACACACAACCAGTATTCACAAGGAAATAGCATGTGAATTTGGAAAAAGTTATCTCTCTACTTCTGCTCGATGTTTCATAGTCTTGAGGGCTCCAGCAAGTCTGGCATGTCTTCCTGATCTCAGTTTGGGGAGGGAGGGAACTCTTGAACACTAGTGAACACCAGTATCAACTGAAGGGAGCCTGAAAACTAATCCAGAGACAAGAAACTCCTTTCTGGGGGACTTCCTCAACATTGAAGTCAATGATACTACTGAGGAGGGTTGAAATAGCAAAGGAAAAGAAACATATACATGCCCACTTAATTTCCAACATTTATTTTCAAGCAGGCCTGGAGCACACTCAGAAATCCAGATGGAGTTTGCTTCACAGATCATTGGAAGGTCTGCAATATTAGGTAGAAAAAGGAACAGTGAAAAATATGATTTCTGGTTCTAAGGCAAACCATGAATTGTATGTGATTAAAGATTCTCCAGAATAGGAATTCAACTTTTATCCAAGTGAATTTAGTACTAAATGGTTATTAAAAAAAAAAAACATAGCCAGGTGCCAGTGGCTCAGGCTTGTAATACTAGCTACTAAGAAGGTTAAGATCTGAGGATCACAGCCCAAAACCAGTCTCTTTTCATGGGAAACTGTAATCTCCAATTAACCATCAAAAAGCTGGAAACAGAACTGTGACTCAAGTGGTAGAGCACCAGACTTGTGCCAAAAAAGTCAAGGGATGGCACCCAGGCCCCGTGTTCAAGCCTAGATCTTGCTCACTTACACACACACACACACACACGTTAACTTGCTTTCATTTAATTGAAAATACTTGGTATTATGTAAAAAGAAAGCAACTCTGGTTTATAAGATACTGTAGGCTCAATTGGACATTGTGGTCCATTCACTTCAGCTTGTAATTTTGATTCTGGGGCCAAATAAATGGAAATAAAGGGGAAACATTCCAAAATGAGTCATAAGACATACCAGGGTCTGAAAAAAAAGACTTTTTTAAAAAAACTTTTGGATCACGTCAGTGTATACATAAGTTAATGAATCGTAATTAGTACTCCTTTCCAGAGTGCTAACAGATGGTGCTTGGCTGGAGAAAGTGCCATTTATTCATCGGTGGGAATCACTTGGACACGAAGATAGTAGCAGGAGCCAGCAGCACTTGGACAATTGGTCCCACACTTTTACACACAGGCCCATGGCTTCTCCATGGACATCCACCCCAGCTCTACACAATACAAACATCAGATTAGATGGAAATAAGCTGTACAGGAGGATTGTTGCAAAGGAATGATCCTATCCAGACTCAAAGGGAAAGAATTGTTAAAGCAGCTATGCTGAGTTTGCTTCTTGGGGGTAGAAGGGAGAGAGGGGGGAGAGAGGGAGAGAGAGAGAGAGGAGTCATCTTTGCTTACACTGGACTCAATTGCATGAGACAGGGATGGATACTGTTGAGAATCAAGAAAGAGAAAGGAAATCAGAACTTGCAGCCATGGTAACTGACTTGGTTGGTCCAGATGGGTTTCAGACAACCTTTCTAGCAGATGCTGTAGCTGCTCTGTCCACATTCCCTTGACCCCATTTCCATTTCTTTACTTCCCCATTTTTGTTCATTTTTTTCTTTTCTTTAATGCTTTGAAGTTAACCCTCCTTAGAGGCTCATCTTTACAGCAATGGATTCACTTTGCTCATATCATTTCAGGTGCCTTTGAAATTAAGATCATTTGGGATTGAAATCATTAATGACCCTCTGTAAGAGTCATTAGCAAAGTCATTAGCAAAGGCTGATGAATATAGAAATAGCAAAGTTATTCACCTCCACTCAAGGCAACCTCTGACATGCAACTTGTACCCCAGAGCTTCTTAAGGCTGACGTTGAGACCTTGCATCTCAGTTTTCTCCTCTTCTACTGTATTTATTTTCCAATCCTCCAGTGGTTCCTGCTCAGAGAACTTCTCTAAAAAAGTTCTGACAAATTCTTCATTATATCAGGTCTTAGGAACCAAATCAAAGGTACTATCCAATGGATATTATCTATCTATCTATCTATCTATCTATCTATCTATCTATCTATCTATCTATCTATCTATCTATCTATCTATCTATCTATCTATCTATCTATCCGTCTGTCTGTCTGTCTGTCTGTCTGTCTGTATGTATGTATGTCCGTCCATCCATCCATCCATCCGTCTGTCTGTCTGTCTGACTGTCCATCCATCTGTAAGTCTATCCATCCATCCATTCATCCAGCCATCTATCCAAACATCTACAATTTCTTGACTATAAACTAGTCTTAAATATAAGCTGTGTCACAGCACCCAAACATTTTGGAAAATGTAGATATAACAGTATTCTGAACTCTATTTTATCTGGGGGGAAAATGAGTGATTTGAAAGTGAACCCCATATTTCAGTGACAGGAATACAAAGTGAGGGTTTTGTTTTGTTTTTTACTTTTAAGAACCACATTTAAGGAAAGTCTATGCAAAACTCTAATGGTATAATTATTTTGAAAAAAACTAGGACAAAGCCCAACAAAATAAGCACCAGGAAAGGGGTCCATGCGAAAGTGGGGATGGGGCCAAGGGGGGAAGGTGGGGAAGAAGAGGAGAATGCAGTCAAGAATTCATTGTATATACCACAAAATTAAGAAAGTAAGGAAAGGGGTGGGTTGAAGAGAGTAAGAATGTTTAAGGGGTGACATTGATCATGGTATTCATAAACTGCTTTGTTAGATGGCACCTCCTTGATACAACTACTTTAAGATAATAAATTTTAAAGAGTGATATTTATTGTATATGAATTATATTTCTAAATACATGAATACATAAATGAGGCAAAGCTGCAGAAAATTAACAAAACCCCAAAGATATAAAAGACATTTGGGGAACAATTAGGGGAATTTGAATATAGATTTGTTCATATTCCTAAGTATAAGGAAATTATTATGTTGGTAACACAATACCTATTTTTAGGGAAAACATGCTGACATATTTAGGAATAAAATATGATCCCTATAGATTGTTCTCAGATAGTTCAGCAGAAACATAAATTTAAAATAAATAAAAATAAAAAAATAAAAATAAAAGTCTATAAATATAAATAGAACTTGACTACTAACCATATTTGGCCTTGAGTGCCAGGTACTAGAGCCATTCTGAAAATGAAAGCAATGAACGAAAGTGCAGGCCCATCTGATGAGCTAGTAAGGTGCTGTATGAATCTAAGCAATCTAAAAACACTTTATGCAAGAAAACAAAAGTCTTTGACAGAAGAAAATAAGGAGCTCACAAGCTGACCCAAGTAAATGTAGCAATTACTTGTATTTAAAGATGGCATTAAACATTACTGAAGAAATGACCAATTAGATAATAAACTGTCTTGGGTCAAATGGTGAGCTGTTCATAAAAATTTAAATGTGGATCTTTTATTTCTTATTCTAAAAAAACATCATGGAGACTATAATTTGTTGTCACTGTTGTTGGTGGACATGGGGCTTGAACTCAGGGTCTGAACTCTGTTCTTGAGCTCTTTTGTTCAAGGCTGGTACTCTCCCACTTTGACCCACAGTGCCACTTCCAGTTTTCTAGTGGCTAACTGGAGATAAGAGACTTACAGATTTTCCTGCCTGGGCTGGTTTTGAACTGTGATCCTTAGATCTCAGCCTCCTGAGTAGCTAGGATTACAGGTATAAGCCAGCAGCACCTGGCTAGAAAATCTTCTAAAACAACAAAACTGTCAGAGTTGTCTATCTATGATAAAGAGACATCTTATATTGATTTTCTTCCCACAAGTGCTCGACCACTTGAACAACATTCCCTGCTTTTTTTCTTTAGTTATTTTTCAGATAAAGCTTTGTAGTTTTTTCCCCCTGGAAGCAATCTTGGACTATGAGCCTCCTAAGTAAGCCGCCTGAATAGTTGGGATTACACATACAAACTATCATTAATCTCAGTTTATTAATTGAGATGTGGAGTCTCCCTGACTTTCTGCCCAGGCTGGCTTTGACTGAACATCTCTGCATCTTGGAAGCTAAGATCATAGCCATGATGCACTCATCCCGATGTGATCACGTGTGTTTCTAAACAGCAGAAAACTGACATGGAAGAAATAACTATGTATTTGATGTATCATTAGTGGCAATTGGAACCATTATTGCTTTCTGGAGAAAAAAAAAAAAAGAATAGGGTTTTCCAAAACTGAATTGAAGGAAGTTCCTGTCACCACTGTTCAGGAAGTGGGAGAAGGTCTGTCTTAGGGCTGGCTGTAGGAAGGGACATCATGGAGCACAGATATTCCAGGTATAAGTTGAGGTTAGACTGGTTCTTTGAGCAAGTGAGAAGTACTTTCCAAGACAAGAACAAGAAGATGATGCCAGCATCTCTGAGGGACATCCTGGAGCCCAGACAATTAAATAAGTGGTATTGGTAGCTTCAGAATAACTCTGTATGCAAGTTTGGACCCTGAGAATAACACGAATGTCACATGAAAGAAGGACACTACACAGGATTGTCTGTGGGAACCATCTGCAGCTTTCTGAAATGCACAATATCCTAGTCCCGCTAATCATCCAGGTGTCCTCAAGTGGAAGCCCAGGTCGAGAGCCCTAGGTTTGAACGTGGAAATGAAATTCATCTGGTCTCTTTCTATGTGGTTTAGGGATAAGTGCAATGCTAAGGAGGGTTTTACACATTCCAGACAAGCTTTCATGCCTTTCTGAGCAGGTGCTGCTGAAGGGCTGGGGGGCAAAGAGCCCAAAGAATTTGTTATCTCCAGATGTAATAAGCTACATGTTCCTGCTTGTTTGTGGCCCTCACCACTAGCTTTTCCTGAGACTCAGCTCTGTCTCTCCAGCACATGGAAGTCTGGACTCTCCTCCTGTTCAGCTGAAGGCTGACCCTCACTCATCCTGAACCGGGTGAATGTCCCCACTAAAACCAAAGGCTACCTTTGGACAGCACAGGAAACAAACGTGGAGAAGTCTTTAAGAGGTTTCTTTCTTTGTCCTTTGCTTCATTTAACCTTGTTCTCTGTAAGTGGAAGAGACAGGGACAAGGTTTCAACTTTTATCACAAATGTGAATGTTGGTGCAAATTCTTTGGAAGAAGAATAATGGTAGTTAAAGCGTCCCCGGCCCTGCTCTACTTGCTGAGAGCATTGCCTGGGGACCATTTCAGCAACAACACTCAGCGGACAGCGCTCCCTCCTAGGAGCTTCCAGCTGCTGCAGCCAAGAAGGGTGTGAGCCTGAACTGCTCTGGGGACTTGAAAAACAATAATAGCAGCTCAGGAAGTCTCAGGATACTTCACTAGTGTCTGGGAGTGAGATGGTTATGGAGAAGGAGGGCCAGGGATGAGCTGTGATTCTTCTGTATAAAATAGCGCTGTGTGTGTGTGTCGGGCAGGGGGGGAGGGGGCTTGAACTCTGGGCCTGGGCACTTTCTCTTAGCTTTTTCACTCAAGGCTGGAGCTCTGCCATTTGAGTCACAACTCCACTTCCAGCTTTTTTGGTGGTTAATTGGAGGTAAGAGTCTCATGCGCTTTCCTGTCTGGGTTGGCTTCAAACCCCAATCCTCAGATCTCAGCTTCCTGAGTATCTGCAATTGCAGAAATGAGCCACCAGCATCCGGCTGAAAATAGCCTTAGTACTGCAGTCCTGATGCCCCTTTCCAACTGCACTCACTTCCCTCCCTCACACGTGGATGCCTACATGAAGTATATACATATATTCCTAAGAAACGTTGGGTTATATCTAGTAAAGCTAAAGATTAGCATATCCCCAGACTCAGCAGTTTTATTTTTAGGCAGTGCAATTTTGCACCTTCTAAAGATGTGCATAGCTAACATAGTACTCTCATGTACTCTTCTGCAGCATGATTTTTTTCCCTCACTGCATGATGTTTGTAAGATTTATCCACATTGTTATGCAAAGCTTTGGTATGTGTAGCTTCAGTGCTGGGTTGTATTCTGTGATATAAATGTGTTACGGTTGATTATCCACATTCATATTGATAAATTATGCTATTCCCAAATGTGTACATTGCAACATTCTTTTCTGAACATTTTGTATGCAGCCATCTCTTGGTATCCATGGAAGATTGGTTCCAGCAGCCCCCACAGATACCAAAATCTGAAAATATTCAACCCCTTATGTAAAAAGCATGGTATTTGCATATAGCCTACACACATTCTCCTGAGCACTTGAGATAATCTCCAGATTACTTATAATACCTTATGTAATATAGATATTATAAATAAGCACTGTCATCTTGTATTATTTTGGAAAGAATAACAAGAAAAATGCCTATGTACAGCACAGAAATTACTTTTTCTTTATGCTTTTGATCTGTGCGCAGCCGGATCAGCAAACACAGAATTCACAGAAGGTCAACTGTGTATGGTCTTGATCATATGTTTCCCTAGATGTGTTTCTGGAAATGAAAATGCTGGATCAGAGCACTTCAACCCTGCCAATTGTTTCCCAAGAAGCTGATGTCAACTTACTCTCCAATAGCAGTGAGTGTGTCATCTCTGGCTGGTAGCCTCAGAGTTTTCTCTTTAGCCAAGGGACAGTTGAGAAATGCTATCATACTGTTTATTTTTGGTTCTTACATGCCTTTTCATATACTTCCTATTCTCTCTTCTCTAAATTTTCCTTTCATATGTTTGTCCCTTTGCCCAGTGATTGTTTTGTCTTATTGATTTGCACTCTGGACAGTGGTTTCCTTCCTTAGAGGAGAAATACAACATAGAAAGACATACCGTTCCGCTGAATTTGGCTTGATTTATCACTTAATGAGATTACTGACAAACAGAAATTACAGATTCTGATGCATCTTTGTTTTCTTTACAGTTTGCGTTTTTTGTTCATAATATACATGAGCTTAATCTTATTAGATTTTTAATGCTGGCATATGTAATAAAAGGTATTGGTCATTTTAAGTGTATAGTTCAGTGGCATTAAATTGTACTTAATTTTGTAATCACACTGTTGTAGAATCATTATCATACTTAGTTTCTATAATTCTTTTTAGCTTGCAAAACAGAAAACAGAAAATCCTTAACTCTATATTTCCCTCTTTCAAATGCTGTGCCCAATCTACCTTTTTTCTTTATGAAATTGATTACTTCAGATACATTGTATAAATGGAATTAGATTGTATTTGTCCTTTTGACACTAGCATATTTCAGAGTACAAATGTACTCAAGATTTGTCCATGTTATAGAATGTATCAGAATCTCCTTCCTCTTTAAGGCTGAATAGTATTTCATTGTGTATATATATAATTTGTTGTTTATCTGTTCACCTGTCAATAGACACTTGGATTGTTTCTACCTTTTAATTGTTGTGATTACTACTATAAACATGGGTATGCAAATATCTGGGTCCATACTTTCTGGTTTTTAGTATATAGACAGATGTGAAGTTGGTAGATCATACAGACAATGCTATTAGATAGAGGAATTGTACAGTTTTCGATCATAGCTTGTTGTAAGGTAAATTATCAGAGAAACCGCATTTTGAGAGGTTGAATCTTGGAGTCTTTATTACAGCACTAACAGGCTGCAGAATGTCCACTGTAACAAAAGCCTGCAGCCTGCAAATACACACTTAACATAGCTAGGAAACAGGCCAGAGAGGAAAGAAAGAACAAACACAATACCAACAAACCAATTCAGCATTGATAGATCGCTGAATTGGGATGGCATGATGACCAGAGATAAGCCAGGAGGCAGGACACAGAATGAGAACACGGAGACGGTGGCCTGGTAATGGCATGTATGTGCATCTGGATCTAACTAGGGTCCCAGCAGGGAGCAGGGTCACAGGAAATTCCTGGTCCCTGGTACTGGACTGACAGGCTTAGTAACCTATCAGTGAAGTGCCCACCTCTGCCTCCAGGGATCTAGACATGACCATCACCTGGGACGTGGGGGTGTTTCCTTCCCCCAGCATGAAGACAAGATGCCAGACCATAACTTCCACCCTGTAGCCAATATGACTCTAGCCAGACCTGACCTCCTACTTCAGCTGTGCTATTTTATATCTTAGCCACAATGAAGAAGTCTTCCATCCTCTCCATATTCTCACTCATGCATCTAATCTTCGGCCTTTCCGGTGAGTGTGGGATGGTGGCTCATTGAGATTTTTGACTTGCACTTGCTTTATGACTAGGGATGGTGAATTCTTGTTCATATGTTCTTTGACCATTTGCATATCTTCTTGGGAGAAATACCTGTTCAAGTCTCTTAACCACCTTTTCTGTTGTTATTGTATTAATATAGTCTAGACTTTAATCTCTTACCAGATGCATGGCTTGCAACTATTTTTCTCTTTTCTTAGTTTACCTTTTCCTTCTCTTGATGGTGTCCTTTGATGTGAAAAGGCTATCTAAAATTTATTTACCTATTTGTAAAAATTTACATAATTATTTTGTCTGTGCTTTTGGTGCCACACCTAAAATATAATTGACAAACAGAATGTCTGATGCTTTTCTCTTCTTAAAGAGAAGATAGGGACAATATTACCCTGATTAGTCTACAAGACCTTTGAAAACAAAACACAAGACCACGTGGCTCTGACAGCAGCCATGTATTTTCTCAAGTCCCTGGAATCTGGAAGTTCAAGATCCAAGGGTCTTACTCCTTGGCTTGCAGATGGCTGCCTTCTCACTATGTCCTTCTATGACATCTTTTTCTTTCTAACTTTCTCTCTGTCTCTCTCCTTCTGTGGGTACTTGTATGATTGTGAACTTCTAGTATCTCTTTCCTCTCAATAGTGTACCCTTGCTATCAGGTTAGAGTCTCAACTCCTATGACTTCATTTGACTGTTAATTGTCTTCTAAAGTCTTTATGTCCAAATACAGTCACAAGTAGGATGTGAAACTATAAAAGCCAAGAGGATATATTTTAATTAGTAACACTGTCACTATCACCATGACTAAGTATGTAGCTGAGAGTCCAAAACAGTGAGCTGAGTACTTAAGGCGGACTAAAAAGCTTTTGTCATTTTTCAATGTTTGAAAGTCAAGAACTGTGTGCATTAGCCACCTGGCCTCTTGGAAACTTAGTGTCTTCTGCTGTAAGAAGTGATAAGAACTATGCCTTATTTCAGGTTCTTTTCTATTGGGGAAAGTAGAGATGTGAATTAAATCGAATGCTGCATTTAAAGAGCTAAGCACTTGGCTTGGCACAAAAGAATCACGAAATAAGTGATGGTCATGATAGTCCCTGAGATAGAGTACATTTATAATAAGTAAGAAATCTGAGGTAAGAGGTAAAATTATATGTAATGAAAATAATGGGGACAGAACAGTGTGAAACTTTAAGCACACAGTTCATCCATTTGCCAGAAACGAGCATAGCTTACTTCATGTTAAATAGCCTAGAACAAAAACAGTGAAAGCAACTGTCCCCTCTCTTCCATTAAGTCCCCCCTTTGCTGTTCAGTAGAGCAAAGTACATTCATCTTGCATGGACACAAAGAGCCCTCTCTGATGTAAATAAATTATGAGTCACACTCTTGGCCTTGTCTCTGTGGCAGGTCCTGTTGGAGGTACTTGACATGTGTTAACTGCTTTAATTCTCATGACAGTTACATGAAGCAGGTACAGCATTTGCATTTTACAAATCAGGAAACTAATGAGCAGAGTAGTGAGCAAATTGCCTAAGACCACCCAGCTATGAGTGAGCCAACCATTATAAACAAGACAGCTTGCTGTGGCCACAAGCACTGCATTTCTCTCCTGGAAGCCACAGCAGGGCCAGCAGGCCTTTTCAGCCACATTCCTAGCATCCGCTGGAGGTGTTGTATGCTCACATTATTCAGAATATAGAGTACTTCTGATATTGGATCAGGTATGTGGCTGTTTGCAAATGTAGCTTAATCCAAATGGCAGTATCCCCTATCCATCCCATATTTCTAATTAATCTTGTTTTCTTCCCTGAGCATTTGAAGAGACTGAGCAGCCACGCATACCAAATTATGTTTCCAGAAAGTATTAGGGAGCTAGTAGCTGAGCAATGTGAACAGAGGTCCATGGTTAAAACCCCAGTAGGCTTTCTCCTTAATTATGACATCTTAGAAAATTTTTAAGTCTCCTGTTTCCTTACATATTAAAAATAGGTGAAATAATATCTACCTTACAGAATGATAATTAAATGAAAAAAATTAAGCAATGCTTTCACAAATAGCAAGCATTTAACACACACTAGTTCTCATCACTGTTCCTATCCTGCTTAAGGTTGACATTCTTCCTTTCATCAAGTTTCTCTTCGTGCTTGGTGGATACAAAGTACCTTTCTCTTATATGAAATCAAAGATCCTGATTTAGTCCAAGTGCCCTCTGGGCCGCACATCTCACCTGATCTAGCCATGCTTTGCCTTCAGTTAAATGTAGAGCAGTGCTCAAATAACGGAAGGGTTGGGAAGAGACAAGCATTACTTGAATGTTGAGGATAAGGATATGTTTCTGAATGGGCAGCTTCTCCATTTCCCTTAATTGGGGAACAGTGCCAGTGTTTGTAAGAGGATCCACAACTATCCACAAAATATAATCTTTGGTTGGTTTAGACATGTGGACAGAGGGCAAGCGGGATCTCCCAAACATGTTTACAGGAGATATTAATGCTGAACCACAGTCACTTTGGCCTGGTAAAGAGAAACTAAAGCTCAGTGACTGCACAAACGAAAGGCTCACCTTTCTCTAAATGCAGCTAGATGCATGGGGTGAATGAAGCGGGGGCGGAGGGGGACTTGAATGAGGTGACTTTCTACAGAGGGATGTTAGATGTGCAAAGCTGAATGAAAATGGGAGGAAGCGAAGTGGATGGACCAAGAAAAAACTGTGTGAAGTGAAGTAACTCAGGCACAGAGAGACAAAGGCACATGTTTTCTCTCATACGTGAAAGTTAGATCTAAATTACAAACATATATAAAAACATACAGGGAATAAACCTCTGTACCCATAAACATATTGACTAAAATATGGTATATACAGAGGATTGCAATGATGTAACCCTTTCGAACATCCAACTTTAACAAAATGAACACCAGGAAGCTGGAGGAGAAGAGGTGGAAGAGGAGCAGGGCAGATGAAAAATGAGATGAGTGGGTAAATGCAGTCACAATATACAATGTATGTATGTAAAAATGGAACTAGGTACCTTGAGGGGATAGATGGGGAGAGATGGAGGAGAACCATGGAAATTGTGACACTGGTCAAAATGTATTGTACTCACAAACTGACATGCTGAATTGAAACCACATTGTACCACTTAAAGATAATTTTTTTAAGTGAGCAGCAGGGATGAATAAAAAAATCAAAGGTTTGGGTTTTAAATAATTAATTCTAGCCCTATTTTTCTGAAAATTCTCATGGATGATAATAATAAAATCTTGCCATGTGAAGATTAAAAAACTTATTATCTTTGGCTGAGATATGGCTCAATGGTCAAGTACTTGCCACACACGCACCAGGCTCTGGATTCAATTCCAAGGAGTTCAAAGAAAGAAAGACAAAAATAGCTTATCTTTTCAGGTTTATATTCTATTATTACCAATTGGCACCTACTCAGCACTGGTACATACTTATACAATGGCCTAAATTGAATAAGCACCAAAGAGGTGCTTAGTCTCAAGTTGTAGAGCAACTGGGACCCTCACACAGTTATTGAAAATGTAAAATAGTGTAGTCATTGGAAAACAATTCAGTAATTATTTACAAAATTAAATACAGAGTTATCACATGATTCAACAATCCTGCTTCTAGGCATATTCCTAAGAGAAATAAAGACATGTATGGGCCTGGTTTGTAGCTCAGTGATACAGGGCCTGCATGGCTTATGAAAAGCTCTGGGTTACAAATCTAACACCATAGAAAAAAACAAACAATGAACTAAACATGGATGCAGAAAATGTGAATATAAATGTTCTAAGCCCAGATATTTATAATAGTCCCAGAATGAAAATAGTCGTGAGCTGATTACTAGCTTACCAATATGGTTTTTCCCCACAATTAAATGGTATTGGATCATAGAAAAGTATGAGATACTAGTAAATGGCACCACATGGATAGGCCTTGAAAGCATTGTGATATGTGACTGAAGGCAATCATATTTGGTATGAGTCTGTACATATGAGAGGTCCAGAATAGAAAATCTGAAGAAAGTTGATTACTGGATGTTTAGAAATGGGAAGAGGGAGAAGTAAGAGACTGCTAGTGGGTAGGAAGTTTATTTTGGAGGTGATGAAAATATTCTAAACTTAGATATTGTAGTGATAGTTGAAAACCTCCATGAAAATACTGAAAACATTAAATTATGTACTCAGGATGAGTCTTGTGATGCATGAGTTAAAATGTAATAAAAATTATTTAAAAAGAAGGAATCAAATAGACAGTTTGTCCAATGCTATGAAAGGAAATGTTATTCTAAAGATAGTTGTAAGGAAGACTCACAGATTATTCCAGGCCAACCAAATGGGAATTGGCCTTGTAGGAAGCATTTGGCAATGTTTGAGACATCTAGTTATCCAATAAAGAGGGATGATTCTGGCACCTAGTTGGTGGGGACCAAGGATACTGCTAAATGTCCTACAAGGCACAGGACAGTTCCCAACAACAGAATTATCCAGCTCCAAACTTCAATAATTGTGGATTTATAGATACATCCTAGTTACAGCAAATGATGGAAACCATGCAACCTGTTTCTTTGAGTGTGGCTTCCTTTGCTTAATATATTTGTTTCAAGTCTTCCCATTTCCTTATAAATGGAACAATATCATTCTTTCTGATGGAAAAGTAAAATTCCATTGTGTATATAGACCACATTTTGTTCTTTTTTTATTGTCAAGATGACCTACAGAGGGATTACAGTTACATTACCTTACTTAGGTAATAAGTACATTTCTTGCCAAACTTGATACCCCCTTCCCTCATTTTTCTCCTACTTTCCTTTCCCCTCAAATCCCCCTCCCCAAATTGTACAGATAATTTCCAATATATTGCCTTGTGAATATCACTGTTGCATTGGTTCCCTCCTTGTCCTTTGTCTCACCATTCTGCTGTTCCTTTTCCCTTCCCTACAATACCAGAGTCCTAAAATCAAATACAGTGTCAACAGGGGATATACCATAGGGGGAAGAACATACAGAAGAAACAAGAAATCACATTAAAAACAACAAAGAAAAACCTCTGTGTCTATGACTTGGATTTCATTTTACTTAGCATCATCTTACATAGTCATATATATGTATGTAGCTATTGAGCTACATACATGAGTTACATACATGAGCTATGAGCTATTGAGTCATATACATGAGCTACATACACGAGCTATGAGGTATTATTCATCTGCTTAGATTATCCTAGATGTATACTAATTATTGTAAATAAGCGAAACTATGAGACTTATGTTTCTTTGAGTCTGGCTTACTTCACTTAATAAGCTTTTTTCCAAGTCTTTCCATTTCCTTACAAATGGAGCAGTGTCATTCTTTCTGATGGGAGCATAGAATTCCATTGTATACATCACATTCTTTTGATCAGTTCATCTACTGAAGGGCACCTGGGTTGGTTCTGTATGTTAGCTATGGTGAATAATGCTTTGATAAACATAGTTGTACTGGTAGCTTTAGTATGGCCTTGTTTGTAGTCATTTTGTTAAAGGCCTAAAAGTGGAATTGCTGGGTCATAGGGGAGCTCTATGTTTAATCTTTTGAGGAACCTCCATACTGTTTTCCAGCATGGTTGAACAAGTTTACAACCACAACAATGCAGTAGGGGTCCCTTTTGGCCACATCCCCTCCAGTATCTGTTGTTATTAGAGTTCTTGATTATAGCCATTCTAACTGGGGTGAGGTGGTATCTCAATGTTTTGTTTTGTTTTTTTTTAATTGTGAAAATACCGTATAGAGGGGTTACAATTACATGGGCAAGATAGTGAGTACATTTCATATCAAGCATTGTTGCCTCCGCCTTTGTTTCTCCTTCCCATCCCTTCCCATCTCCACCCTCACCTTCACCTCCTACTCCCCTAGCCCCCCACCCTCCGCCAAAGTTATAAAGTTCGTTTTTCAACATAACGATTTGTACATCTCATTGTTACAATGGGTCCACCTGTATCCCTATTTAAACGATTTGTTTTTGCCCTTCCCTTCCATAAATTATACCAACATCAAATACAGTGAAAGAAGGGATTATACCATGGGGAAGGACCATACAAAGCAACAAAGAAATCATCTTATAAATATGTTAGAAACAATCTCATGAAAGAAAAAACAGTTGAATCCTTATCTTGGGGTTCATTTCACCTAACATCAACTTCTCTGACCATTTCTGCTTGTGTCAGACATATACTAGTTATTGCAAATAAGGGAAAACATGGGATCTATGTTTCTTTGGGCCTGGCCTACTTCACTTAATATAATTTTTTCCAACTCCTTCCATTTCCTAACAAATGGGGGCAATGTCATTCTTTCTGATGGAGGCATAGTATTCCATTGTGTATATATACCACATTTTCTTAATCTATTCATCTACTGAGGGGCATCTGGGTTGGTTTCAGATCTTAGCTATGATAAATAATGCTACAATAAACATAGTTGTGCTGGTAACTTTAGTATGGTCTTGTTTGTGATCATTCAGGTAAATGCCCAAAAGTGGGATTACTGGGTCATAGGGGAGCTCTATGTGGAGTCTTTTGAGGAACCTCCATACTACTTTCCAAAGTGGTTGAACAAGTTTACACTCCCACCAACAATGCAGTGAGATTCTCTTCTGTCCACATTCCCTCCAGCATCTATTGTTATTAGAGTTCTTGATTACAGGCATTCTAACTGGGGTGAGGTGGTATCTCAATGTTGTTTTGATTTGCATTTCTTTTATGGCTAGGGAGGTTGGGCATTTCTTCATGTGTCTATTGGCCATCCTTCTTTCCTCTTAGAGAAGTTTCTCTTTAAGTCTTTAGCCCACTTATTTATTGGGCAGTGGTTTCTTTGAGGATTTGTTGTTGGGGGATTTAATTTTTTGAGTTCCAGGTATATTTTAGATATGAGACCCTTGTCCATTTTATGGCTAGTGAAGATCTTCTCCCAATCTGTGGGCTTTCTATTGATCTTGCTAGCTATGTCCTTTGCCATGCCGAAGCTCTGCAGTTTCACACAATCCCATTTGTCCAACCTTTCTTTGATTTGTTGTGTTTCTGGGTATTTATTAAGGAAATTTCAGCCTGTGCCAAGGAGACCTAGAGTTTCTCCTTCCTGTAATGTTTTCAGGGTGTCTGCTCTGACTTCGAGGTCTTCGATCCATTTGGAGTTGATTCTGGTACAGGGTGATATATAAGGATCTAGCTTTAGTTTTCTACCAGTGTTTGACCAATTTTGCCAGCACTATGTACTGAAGAGGTGGTCATTCTTCCATTCTATTTTTTAAAATTCCCTTATCAAAGATTAGGTGGCTATAGGTTTGCAGGTTTGTTTCTGGATCTTCAGTTCTATTACATTGGTCCTCAGGTATCTTCTTGTGCCAGTACCAAGCTGTTTTGATTACTATGGCTTTGTAGTAGAGTTTGAAATTTGGTATTGATATTCCTCCAGCACTGTTCTTTATGTTAAGGAACATTTTTGCCATTCGAGGTCTTTTATTGTTTCATATGAATTTTTGGATTGCTTCTTCTATTTCCTTAAAGAATGAGGTTGGGATTTTGATAGCTATCACATTGAATTTGTAGATAGCTTTGGGAAACATTGCCATTTTCACAATGTTGATCCTTCCAATCCAGGAGGATGGGAGGTTTTTCCACTTTCTAAGTTCTGTTTTGAATTCCTTTTTCAGATTTTTAAAGTTTTCATCATAAAAGTCCTTCACTTCTTTAGTTAACTGAATTCCTAGGTATTTTATTTTTTGTGGGGCTATTATGAATGGAGTTGCTTTCCTGATTTCAGCTGCTCTCTTCTCACTGTTGGCATACAGAAAAGCCATGGATTTTTGAGAGTTAATTTTATACCCTGCTACTTTGCCAAAGTTTTGAATCAGCTTGAGAAATTTGGGAGTCAAGTCCATGGGATTCTTTAAGTACAACATCATGTCATCTTCAAAGAGGGAGAGTTTAATTCATCTTTCCCTATTTGGATCCCTTTTATGTTTGCATCTTGTCTTATTGATGTAGCTAGGCAGTCTAATACTAGATTGAAGAGAAGTGGAGATAGTGGAAATCCTTGTCCCGTTCCTGAGTTAGAGGAAATGGCTTTAGTTTTTCACCATTGAGTATAATGCTGGCTGTAGGTTTGTCATATACAGCCTTTATTGTATTGAGGAATGTTCCATGGATTCCTAATTTTTCCAAACCTTCATCATGAAGGGGTGTTGGATCTTTTCAAATGCTTTTTCTGCATCTATTGAGATAACCATGTGGTTTTTATCCTTGCTCTTGTTGATGTGATGAATTATATCAATTGATTTGCATATATTGAACCAGCTTTGCATCCCTGAAATGAATCCTGTTTGATCGTGGTGTATGATTTTTTGGATGAATTTTTGAAGTCGATTGGCCAAAATTTTGTTAAGAAGTTTTGCATCAATATTCATCAAAAAATGGGTCTATAGTTCTCTTTCTTTGATGAGTCCCTGCCTGGTTTTGTGATGAGGGTTATGATGGCTTCATAGAATGAGTTTGGTAGTGAACTTTCTCTTTCAATTTCATTGAAGAGTTGGAGAAGTATTAGTGTGAGTTCTGCTTTGAAGGCCTTGTAGAATTTCACTGTAAATACATGTGGTCCTGGGTTTTTCTTAGATGGGAGGTCTCTTATTGCTGTTGCTTGATTTAGGCCTGGTTATTTGGTTTAACTCATCTTGGTTTAGTTTTGGCATGTCGATATTTGCTAGGAAAAGGTCCATTTCTGCCAAGTTATCAAACTTATTAGCATAAAGTTTTGAGAAGTGTTCCCTTATAATGTTCTGAATCTTGGTTATTTCTGTGGTGATGTTTCCATTCTCATCTCTGAGTTTATTTGGGTGTGTTCTCTTCTTTTTCTGATAAGATTTGCTAAGGGTCTATCAATTTTGTTAATTTTTTCGAAGAACCAACTCTTTATTTTGTTGATTCTTTCTATGTTTTTTATTCTAATTTATTTAATTCTGATTTAATTTTAATGATTTCTTTCCGTCTACTGGATTGAGGTTTATCTTGGTGCTCTTTTTCAAGGAGGCTCAGATGTCTCATTAAATTGTTGGTTTCAGATCTCTCCAATTTGTTTATGAAGGAACTCAGAGCAATAAAGTTGCCTCTGAGTATTGCCTTTGTTGTGTCCCAGAGGAGCTGGTAATTTCTGTGTTCATTTTTGTTGAATATCATGAACATTTTAATTTCCTTTCTAATCTCTTCCATGAACCACTTTTGATTCAACAGTGTGTTGTTCATCCTCCATGTGTTACAGAACTTTCTTTGGTGGCTTTTGGTGTTGAGTTCCCTTGTGATCTGAGAGAATGCAAAATATAACTTCAATGTTTCTGAATTTGGACAAGTTTGCTTTGTGACCTAAAATGTGGTCTATTTTGGAAAATGTTCCATGTGCTGCTGAGAGAAACGTGTATTCTGAAGCTACTGGGTGAAATGTTAGGTAGATGTCTGTTAATCTTGTTGATCTATGCAGTTGTTTAGATCTTTGGTTTCTCTGTTCAGTTTTTGCCGAGTTGATCTATCTAGTAGGGATAGTGGTGTGTTAAAATCCCCAACAATTAATGTTTTAGGATCTATGTGAGATTTGAGGGAAAGTAGTGTTTCTTGGATAAACTTGGGTGCTCCATTGTTTGGTGAATAGATATTTAGAATTGTAATATCCTCCTGAAGGAGAGATCCCTTAATTAGTATGTAGCAACCTTCTTTATCTCTTCCAACTAATTTTAATTTGAAGTCTATATTATTTGATATTAGGATTGCAGCTCCTGCCTGTTTTTTGGGGCCATTTGCTTGGTAGATTTTATTCCGGCCTTTTACTTTCAAAATGTGTTTGTTTTTATGGGCAAGTTGTGACTCCTGAAGGCAGGAGATAGAAGGATCTTGCCTTTTAATCCAACTAGACTGTCTATGTCGCTTAATTGGAGAGGTAAGTCCATTAATGTTGAGAAGTAGGACTGAGAGGTATTTGGGAGTTCCTGCCATTTTATCCACCTTCTTGGGAGCTGTGGCAACTGGTTTCTTCCTATGGTTCTTGGATTCTCAGGTTGGGTGTGGTTTCTTGGCTTTTATTGTAGTCTTGTTGGTTTTCTTTAAGTATCTTTTGTAGAGCAGGTTTGGTGGAGATATATTGTTTCAGTTTTTCTTTGCTATGGAAGGTTTTTATTTGACCTTCACTTATGAAGGAGATTTTAGCTGGGTACTGTATTCTTGGTTGATAGTTGTTTGTCTTTAGGGCATGGCATACATCATTCCAGGTTCTTCTTGCTTTAATTGTCTCTGCTGAGAAATCCAGGTGATTCTAATTGGTTTCCCTTTATAGGTGATTGATCTTTTCTCCTTGACAGCTTTAAGGATCTTTTCCTTGGTCTGAATTGATCCTGTGGGGATTATAATGTCACAGTGGGATGTCCTGTTCTGTTCTGGTCTATTTGGGGTTCTTAAAGTTTCTTGTATCTGAATAGGCCTATCTTTTTGCATGCATGGGAAGTTCTCTGCTAGGATCTTGGTAAACATATTTCCTAGACCATTAACTTCTGTCTCTAGGTGCTCTTCTACACCCATTACCCTCAGAGTAGGCCTTCTGATGATGTCTTCCAAATGTTGAATAGATCTATCATATTTCTTGGATTTGTCTTGGATAGTTGTATGTTCTTTCTCTATAACATCTAGGCTGTCTTCAATCCTGGAGATTCGATCTTCTGCATGGTCTAACCTACTGTCAAGACTTTCTACTTTGTTTTTTTTTTTAAATTTACTTTCCTTCTAATTGGTCAGCTTTGATTGTTTCACATTCTTTGTTGGAGCTTTGTTTTAGATCTTGTATGAACTTCTTTACTTACTTAATTTGGTGTTCAGTGTTTATTCTCAAATCACTTAGTTGATTAGTTCTGGTTTCCTTGGACTCCCATTCCTTCTGTCGGGCTCCATTCAGCATTCCCTTTGTGGTCTCCCTGAACTCCTTCAGCTGTCTGTTTATGGATTCCATGAATGCCTCTATTGATCTTTGTCTATTCTCATCCCGCTCTCGCAATTCCTGTATTATTCTTTGATTAGCTTCCTGACATTCACGCAATTCCTGTAGTTCTCTTTGACTGTTCTCAGCTTGCTCATGCCATTCCTGACTTTCTCATTGACTGTTCGCAGCCTGCTCATGGAATTCCTTTATTTCTCATTGAGTGTTCTCAACCTGCTCATGCAATTCCTGTATCAATCTTTGAGTAGCTTCCTCACACTCAAGAAATTTCTGTATTGATTTTTGGTTTGCCTCCTCTCCCTATCATGCTCACACTGAGTCCTTTGCAGGTTTTCAATTTTTTCATTCACCATATTTACCAGTAGTGTTTGTAGAGCTTTTTGGGAACTCTCCTCTGGATTATTCATTATCTGTTCTGTCACCTTATTATCATGAGTGGGAGTTGAGATACCCAGACTTGCCATTTTTCTTCTGTTTTTCCGGCTTGTTTTGTGCTAGAACAATCAAACTCCTGTAGTTGCACAGTAAAAAGGCTGCAGATACAATCTAGTTCAACAGATACAATCCACTCAACATCAAACAACTATGTATTAATGGGCTAAGAACAGCAAAGAAGAATTTGGCAAATTATTAGATTTAGGGAGAAATTTGGGGAAAAATAGGATTAGAAGGATGTGGAAAGGTAAAAGGAGAGTGAAATTAACTAAGTCCTAATCTCAAAGAAGGAAATGGATTAGACAGAATGATAGGAGAGAGAGAAAAAAAAAGAGACAAGAAAAAATGGAAAACCAAAAATTTAAATTTAAACAGTGAAACTTAAAAGTTATCTAATTTTAAAGGTGAAATTGAGAGAAGAACGGGGATAGGATGAGATGGGAGGGATAGAAAGGAGACATGAAAAAATAAAAAATAAAAATTCTTAAAAAATCATATAGGTATAAAGAGATAATACTGTTACTAAGGAATTTAAGCCTAAGAGGTTTTGAATTGAGTAATAAATTTCTGGATTAAGTGTGTACACATGGGTGGATAAGGTCTAATAATTGATGATGGGTATATCTGAGGATGAGCAGAACAGCAATTAAGTCATGCAAAAAAAAAAAAAACAAAAGGGAAGAAAAAATGAAGAGAATGAGAAAGAAAAATAAAGGACCAAAAGGTCAGTAGAGATAACAAAAAAAAGCACACACACACACATATACACCTAAAATAAATATTATAAGAGGAAAAAAAAGATGAATAGAAAACAATTTTTTTAAACAACTTAAAAATTTTAAAAAAGTACAAAAAATAGTTCTTTGATTTTTTTTGGCGGGGGAGGGATGGATGGGAAGATCCTGTATCTTACTTGTGTCCATAACCAGTTTCTTCATGGAATCTCTGGTCTGGTTGTGGTGTTTGGTTTTTCTGTGGCTTGATTAGTTTCTTAAGTCAGTTTGTTTGAGCAGGCAGAAAAATGCTCTGCTTTACCCAGAATTTTGTGATCCTCCTCCCAGGCTAGTTCAATGGGAGTGAGATCTGCTTTGAGTATCACAAAAGAGGGAGATGGCTGTTTCCTCTAGTTTGTAGATGCTGTAATGAGGCTAGGTTCTGGGTAGAGTTGAGGCATTTCAGCAAACAGTAGCTTTTCCCTGAGGGGCTAGCTTCTGAGACACTCATAGAGCCCAGCCTGGAGCCATTCTCAGGGTTTATGTTTACTGAATTTCAATTGATTTTCTAGGTTGCTGTATGGAGGGGCAGCCTCTGGCTCTGTTTACCCAGTGAAGAAAGTCACTCCTCCAGGGGCCGACCTAACTCTGTCTGGGCTGGGTGACTTTCCCCTGGGTGGAGCTGAGCCTGGCAGGTCAGGTCAGGTTCCTGTGACCTGCTAAATGATTCTTTTTTTTTCTTCCAAGGCCTGAGTTGGAGCTAGCTGCTCAGCCAGGCCTTTGTCAGTATCAAAGATGGAGATCTCCGGTGGTGGGAGGGAAGGGGTGGCCTTCCCTCTTACTCTCCCTGAGAAGGAGTGAGGATGTTGGGTTTCTACTCATGCCAGAGTCTTGGTTCCTCGGTCACCTCTGGTCTGATATCAGCAGGATGAAGATATCTGCTCCTTGTCAGTTCTTTCTGGTGTTGAGTAGAATCCACTTGCCCGCTGCATCAGGCGCCTTTGTTCCGAACTATCTGTGTTGTAGGTATGGTGGCTATGGCCGCTGCCATAGCTGCAGCTACCAGCAAATGCTCAGATCTGTTTCCTTGCCTGGATTTTCCCTCTCTGGCCAAACTCTCTGTACTGTGATGGCACACTTGGTGTAATTCTCTGGTCTAGGACTATTCACTGGAACACAAAAACTGCTTTCTATGCAAGAGCTTGTTTCGCCTCCAGGTTCTCCTCCGCCATCTTCCCGGAACCCATCAATGTTGTTTTGATTTGCATTTCTTTTATGGTCAGAGATGTTGAACCTTTCTTTGTGTGTCTATTAGCCATTCTTATTTCCTCTTCAGAAAAGTTTCTCTTTAAGTCTTTAGCCCACATATTAATGAGGCAGTTGTTTCTTTGAGGATTTGTTTTTGGGGAATTTAATTTTTTGTCTTCCAAGTATATTTTAGATATGAGGCTCTTGTCTGTTGTATGGTTAGTGAAAATCTTCTTCCATGTGCTTTCTATTGCTCTTACTAGCTTTGTCCTTTGCTATGAAGAAGCTCTTCAGCTTCATGCAATCCCTTTTGTCCAACCTTTCTCTGATTTGTTGTGTTTCTGGGTGTTTATTAAGGAAATTTCAGCCTGTGCCAAGGAGCCCTAGAGTTTCTCCTTCTTCCTGTAGTATTTTCAAGGTGTCTGCTTTGACTTCAAGGTCTTCACTCCATTTGGAGTTGATTCTGGCACAGGGTGATATATAAGGATCTAGCTTTAGTTTCCTACCAGTGTTTGACCAATTTTGCCAGCACTGTGTACTAAAGAGGTGGTCTTTCTTCCTTTCTATTTTTTTAACTCCCTTATCAGAGAGTAGGTGGCTATAGGTCTGCAGGTTTGTTTCTAGATCTTCAATTCTATTACATTGGTCCTCCGGTCTCTTCTTGTGCCAGTACCAAGCTGTTTTGATTACTATGGCTTTGTAGTAGAGTTTGAAATTTGGTATTGATATTCCTCCAGCACTGTTTTTTCTGCTAAGGATTGTTTTTGATATTCAGGGTCTTATCGTTTCATATGAATTTTTGGATTGCTTCTTCTATTTAATTAAAGAATGAGTTTGGGATATTGACAGGTATTGCATTGAATTTGTAGATAGCCTTTGGCAGCATTGCCATTTTCATGGTGTTGATCCTCCCAATCCAGGAGCATGGAAGGTTTTTCCACTTCCTTAGTTCTGCTTTAATTTCCTTTTTCAGATTTTTAAAGTTTTCATCATAGAGGTCCTTCACTTCTTTGGTTAACTTGTAGGCATTTTATTATTTTTGTGGGGGGGCTATTACAAAAGAAGTTGTTTTCCTGATTTCAGCCATGCTTTTCTCATTTAGACATTTTTTTTTATCCATTCTTTCATTGAGGGACAGCTGGGTTACTTCCATATCTTGACTGTGGCAAACAATGCTGCAATGTACATGGTTGTGCTGGAAGCTTCAGTGTGGCCTGGTTTGTAGATAAATGCTCAGAAGTAGAACTGCTGGGTCATAGGGAAGCTCTATGAGGAATCTCTATTCTTTCCAGAGTGGTTAAGTTTACATTCCCAACAAAAGTGTAGTAGCATTTCCTTTGGGCCACATCCCAGCCAGCATCTGTTATTGTTAGTTTTCTTGATAATGGTCATTCTAACTGGGATGAAGTGGAATCTCAGTGTTTGGATATGCCTTTCTTTCTTTTTTAATTTGCATTTCTTTTATGGACAGAGATGTTGAACTTTTCTTCAGGTGTCTATTGATTATTCTTCTTCTTCTGAGAAGTCTCTCTTTAAGTTTTTAACCCATTTATTAATTATGTTGTTGTTTTTTATTAATTATGTTGTTTATTTTTGTGGGGTTTAATCTTTTGAGCTCTACATATATTTTAGATATAAAGCTCTTGTCTGGTGCATAGATAGTAAAAATCTTCTTCCATTCTGGGGCTTGTTAGCTATGTCCTTTGCCATGAGAAACTCTTTACTTTGACATGATAAATTATATAGGACTCTAGACATTCACACATTGAGACCAAATGAAGATATTTTTAGGAGAAGATTGCAAAGACACAATAGCTATGTGTATATGATCATAAAAATTATATTCATTGAAATGAATTCCAAGAAATGGAAACAAGATTTTTTTCTTTGTTGCTGTTTTTGTTTTCTGTACCGTTTGTCTTGTTTGTAAGTTTTTCTGATTTGAGGAGGGTAAGGGAGAATTCAGGAATGGAGGGACAAAGGGTGAAGAAATGTAGCAGGGATGCTCACTAGACACTGTTGGAAATAACTATACAACTTGTGGGAAGGGGTGGGAGGGAAAAACTGGAAGAAAGTGAGGGAAGGGGTGACACTTGTTCAACAAGCAATATACTCATTACTTGACTTATGTAGCTATAACCCTTTTGTACACCACCTTTACAATAACAATAAAAACATTAATAAAGGTAAAAACCCTGAAAGGAGCCAGGGAAAGAGTTGTACTTAGTTCACAGTGTTACTCTCTTTACATCTCTTCCCAACCTTTCTAGTTTTCATGGGGGTAGAAAGATGTCACTTACTGACCTCATTTGCACTGAAATCTTCACAGTCTATCTATAATCTGATTCTGAGAGCTTCTTACCACACAGTCTGCACTGACAGAACTCCACTGATGTTTGCTGAGTTTCCAAGAGCTGATGGTTCAGAAATAAATAGAAAATAGTATAGCCATATTTTATTTACCCCAAATGTCATGTATGATGCTTATTCTATCTTTTATAAAGTCTCAGGGATCAAAGAGAAGTTATTGCTTTTAGTTTTTTTTCCTAATGCCTAGAAAGTAAAATTGTCTTAGTTTACAAATAATTAGAATCCATTGTCTCTGTTATTTCTGAATCCAATTTCACAAGATCATAAAATATTCACAAAGTAGGGAAAAATTGTTAGCTATTCCATAGACCAGAAGTATTTATAAGATGGAAATTCTGTAACAGAAGCCAATAAAAACACACAGCAGCTTGAAGACTCACCTAGTATTTCTAGAGCATCTTTATAATCAATCACAGTTAGAGACAAGCCAAGAAGCCAATTAATCAGTCAAATTAGTGGCTGGATTTTTTTTTTATAAAAAGATATGTTGGCATAACACTGGGCACACAGCAGACACAAAGAATCTTCCCTGAAGCTGAAATACAAAACTGTACTCAGGTTGTCCTTCAAATGTTCACATATTAGCAGGGGTCAAGAGGTTGTTTCATTTATCTCCTTGAGGAGGTTTTAGGACCTTATGTTCTTTGAGCAGATAATAAAAGTATTAGAGTAAGTTAGCAGTTCCTCCACATTAATAAAGCCTATTAAATAAGTCTGGATTTCCAAGGTTCAGTTCCTTGGTCTGGAGTCAGGCACAGGTGTTGAGGCTTCAAGTTATGAGTGATCTTTGTATTCTAGTTCGGGAATAACTAGACATTCATTCATCATGTTGATCCAGGATATTTTACCTGTTCCAGGATACAAATCTTGGCATAGTGCAGCAGTAGCTACCCCTCTGCATATAAATCACTTAGGAAAAAAAATAAAGAAATCTTCCAGAGAAGATGAGGCCCTGGCAAAGAGGGTGCTAAAGAAAGGGAGGATTCAAGAGTGCTGGATGCTGTTACTATGGCAACCCATCCTTTCCCAGCATGTGCCCTCAAGAGCTGCCTGCATTGTGCGGTGGGCCACACATCTGATGGCGTGCAGATCACTCCCATAATCTATTTGGAGATGAGGACTTGTGGATATAGCAAGATAATTGAATAAAAGCATAGCTGAATATTAAGAATCAATAGCATTTCTCAGTAATCTTAAGTATTTGGATGTTTGGTTTGTATTTATTACAAGTAAAACAAATGGGGCCCTGTTTTCTATTTTGTTTTTCAGAGACTTCTCTGAGTTTATTATTTTGATGTTTTTCCCCAGTCCAGCAAAGAGATGAGCTTACTTTCATAGTCACAGGGCTTCTTCTCTCCCAGAAAGTCCTGTGCAGTTTGCCTTCTCCTCCTGCCTGTAAAATGATAGGATGATCAAGGGAGGAAGATGAGCTGGAGTAATAGAATGGGCGGTCAACAAGAATGGAAGAATCTGGCCCACTCAGAGCTTCTTTCCTTGTTGATGACTTAGCAGTTAAATCTGGGAGAATTCTGACCCAGAAAGGGTAATGTTTATTTGTGGTTGCTAGATGCTGGACACTGCCCTAGCATTTCATGTGAATTACTAGTTTAATTCTCAGAGCAACTCTGATTTATTTTTCCACTGTTGGTTCCATTTACAGAAGTTGAGAGGTGAGTTTCCAAGACTTGTCCTAGGTCTCTTTGCTAAATAAGTGACAGAACAGGTCTGGTCCTACGTCCATCAAAGCCTGTGCTCTAGCTCGCACTATCTGTAATCAGCCACATGATTTTTTCTTTACCTCTATAAAAGGGTTGAGGTACATACAGACATTTTTGGAGGACCATGTGTAGTAAGTTTGAAGAACACCAAGTGATGAATTTTTAAGAAGAGCTCCCAGAAACCTATTTGTTATGTTAACATGCTGATATAATGATTATCCATTCCTTTTTATTTGACTTTAGAATAGTTCTTTAAAGTACCCTACTAGTAATAGTGAAAGGTTTCCTCCACATGTTCCTTCTTGTTATACTTTCATTTTGTCAGTCTTTCTATGCCGTTCTTCACTTTTTTTGACAGCCCTATTCAAGCATAACTTTTCCAGAATATACTATATGTTTTTAAGGTACACCATTGGCTGTTTTGATTGAGATAGATAGATAATAGAGAGATAAATATTTAACATTTTCATTATCCACTCATATAACAATGGATACTTTGCCCAATGGACATGGGTGTGTAGGTGTCTCTTCCATATACTGACTTCATGTCCTTTGAGTTTATAATCAGAAGGCATATTGTTCTATCATGTACTAGTTCTATTAATAAATATTTTGAGAACTCTCCATTTGTTTGCATAATGGCTGTAAAAATTGTTCATTCCCTGCAACAAGATACAAATTTTCTTTTTATCCACAACCTTTTTTTTTCAACATTTATCTATTAACTTTTTGATAGTAGCCATCCTAACAGAGATGAGGTGATATTGCATTGCTTTTATTTTAATTTTTTAGATCATTCATGATTTTAAGCATTTTTCATACTCTTATTGGCTTTTATATTTTTTTACTTAGATAAAGATCTATTTCTGTGTTTTGCCCATTATCAATTGAGTCATTTGTTTACATGCTAATGAGTTCATTAAGATCCTTACATATTTGAATATTAACTCTTTACCAGATATATGATTTATCAATATTTTTCAAAATTTTTAGGGCTGATTTTTCCTTTGTTATGTAGAAGGTTTCTAATTTGATGTCATGTTGGTATTTACTTTTGTTATCTCTGCTTTTAGAATCATATCCAAAACAAATGTTCAAAAATATTCCAAGATGATTCTCCAAGATGATTTCAATGTATTAAACATTCAAATGTGTAATACATTCTAAGTTGCATTTTCTACATGCTGTAAGATAGGGTAAACTTTCATTCTTTTACATATGAATATCCAGTTTCCCCAGATTATTTTCACGTGTCAATTTTTTTCTCCACTTTTGTGTCCTTAATAGCTTTGTCAAAGATTAAATAAGCATAAATACTTGGATTTATTGGAGGACTTTCTATTCTATTCTACAGGCTTACATGTCTGTGTTTATGCCTGTGGCATATTGTTTTGATTATGATAGTTTTGTGATAAATTTTGAAATCAAGTAGCACGATGTCTTTAGTTTTATTTTTCTTTCTCTAGATTGTTTTTTTCTATTCTAGATCTTTTCTGGTTCTAAATGAATTATAGAATTGTTTCTTCCTATTTTTGTAAATAAAAAAATCAATGGAATTTTGATAGAGACTACATTGACTCTGTGGGTTGTTTTAGATGACATAGCCTTTTTATTCTTCTGATCTGTAAACATGGAGTATATTGCCATTTATCTTTGTCTTTGACAATTTATTTCATCAGTATTTCATAGTTTTAAGTTTATAAGTTTTTCATGTACTTGACTAGATTTCTCTGCACTATTTTTATTGCCATTGAAGAGCAGGTTATTTTCTTAATTTCCTCCTCATGTAACTCATTATATATAGAAAGTTGATTTGTTATAGATCATCCATTTATAGAAAGATAATTGGTTTCTGTAATCTTGTAGAATTTCTGAACACTATTCCTAAGAGGTTTTCAGTGGTGCCCTAAGAGTTCACAACATGTAAAATCACGTCATTTGCATTTGGAGGTGTGGTTCAGGTGGTAGAGAGTTAGCCAATGAGTGAAAGCATAAGATTCTGACTTTGAGTCCCGGTCTTGGACAAATAATAATAATAATAATAATCCTTTCATCTCCACACAGAAGCAATATTTCTTATTCCTTCCAATTTAGATGCCTTAATTCTTTTCCTTGCTTAAATACTCTAAGACATAGAAATGGTGTCCTGATACTTGGGTTCACAGGTGCTGCTGGTCTGGAGCTCCAGCCAAGGGAACTGTTGGGAACTCACTGGAAACAGAATGGCACTGGGAGGTGGGAGGAACAGGGATGGCCAAGGCAGCAGGCACTTCACCCTCTTTCCCCCACTGGAGGGTGTCATTCTCCATGCTGGGCTGCATTGGCTTAGGAGAGGGTGACACTAGTAAGGTGAGACTCCTTCCTACCCTCTTCAATGCATCCTTTCTTACCAGCATGCTCCACTCAGATGTTGCAGTCTTTTACCTGGATCCATTATCTTCCCTGAAGCTATTTTCACCTTGGTTGGTTATTCAAGTGACTATTTCCATGAGGGGAACCGTTCATTGGAAAATCCTATTTTACCATCTGAAAGATGCCATGTCTCTTTCCAGACTTTAAATGAGTAGCCTGACTTCTGGTTAAGCTGGGCTTATTCCTGGGAATGGTGAAAGTTCACATGGTTTCTGACAACAGCTTTTTCCATCCAATTCATGTCCAGACATTTTTGGGGGGGAGTCGGTCATGGGCCTGAACTCTGGGCCTGGGCGCTGTCCCTTGGCTCTTCAGCTCAAGGCTAGTGCTCTACCACTTGAGCCACAGCTCCACTTCTAGCTTTTTCTGCTTATGTGGTACTGAGGAATCAAACCGAGGGCCTCATGCATGCAAGGCAAGCACTCTACCACTGAGCCACCTTCCCAGCCCAACATATTTTAAATTTTGTTTTCCTTTCAATTTTGCTAACACAAAATATAATATGAGGCAACATAGGCATTGCATAGAAGATAATTCACTTGATGTCTCACAGCATTTACATGAAGAGAATTTATTTTTTCTCTTCTCTTTGTAGAGAGGAAGTGGAGGTATCAAACCATTTTTGCTGAGCTGTGGAATCTAGAAGTACTCCTTAACAAGTGCAAGAATTATCAATGAAGCTTCCATTATGTGTTCAACACTTTGCTAGAACCTGGGGGAAAAGATGATAGAACAGAGGCCTAGTTATCTTATAAGTACTGCGCGCTAACCAGTTGTGCCACTGGAGCTCCAGGCCTAGTTATCAGGGGGTCAAGAGTCAAATGTTTCATATCGTTCATGTTCATCTTAGTATTTACAGTTTTATAGAATAAGTTAGTAGAGGGCATCATGTATCAAGATTTCATTAGTGCCAGAATCAAATGTTTATAGCCAGTTTAAAAATACCATTTAAATCTTTCTTCCAGTAAGTTTGGAAGAAAAGTAGGTCCTGTGGAAAGTGATGTCTAAAATATATTTTATTTTGATGTGTAGTAATTTCAATGTTTCAATCACCTTTGGAATATATTAGCTTATTTTAGCCCCAGAAAATCTGGTGAGACAAAGTAGAGGTGTGACAATTCTAATTCCTCAGAAATTCTAGGAGTGTCATAAGGGTCAAAGGATGATGCTTTTTATAATTCTGGTTGAAGAATAGCAACATTACAGAGCCACAGTACTATGAGGTATTGCAAAGCAAAGATAAATGTCATGTTTGCCTAGCATCCCACAGCAGGTCAGTGTTAGAGTACAGCAAAATTTATTGTTGGAAATATAGCAAAATATAGAGAAAAATATACTGGTCCAGAGTGAGATGGCATCTGGATATCCAAAGCACAGTTCAGGGGACTCCAATGAGCTTAGATAACAAGGAAAGGAGATAACTTGTAGAAGGTGATCCAGAAGGTACTAGAGAGAGGAAAACCCAACCTCTTTATAGCCTTGTCATATTCAATGTGGGCAGAAGTCATACTTGCCTACATAAGCACTAGCTTGTTAGGCATGTGTCATTAGAGTGCTCAGTCAGGGCCAAAGGAAATGACAGGGGGTGATAGTTCCATGAATTAGATAAGACCTCAGGGTAGTTTCATTTTCAGACTTGTAGTTCTAACTCTCTCTATCTGTCTATTTTCATTATAGTACTCTGTATTTAACTCCCTTATTTATTGACTTTTTAAATTTCCTCACTTATTCCCTGTATCTCATTATTTTAATTATTTTTATTTCCTATATTGCACTTTTTATTAGACTTAGCAAGCATAACTGCAGTCATATATTATGTATCATGTTGCTTAATATTCTCTTATTATCAACTAGAATCTTCATCAGAGGTTTTCTTCATTTCTGAACAATGTTCTTTAAAGTATGAGGCATTTATTCCAGGTGTGAACTCTGTGGATATTTTGAAATACACATTGTACCTGAGAGTTTCTCAGATCTGAAATATATGTATTGCCCACACTATTGTTTCAGTTCAGTACTTAGATTTCTTGAAATTAGATTCCATTGTTTTTATTTTGCACTTAAAGATCATCTTGAGCTATTAGCTATAGCATAGTTTATCTTCAAATCTATTATAGTTCCTAGGAGAGATACTGGTATAAAATCAGATATCATGACAGTGAGCTTTGGTATCATCCTTTTCCACAAAAGCATATTGCTTCTCCTAGTCAAATTACCTTGTGCTTATCAAGTTGTTCCTTTTACAAAATGATTTCAGGTGATTTCTGATAAATGATATTAGGTTGACTAGCATCTAATCTGTTACTCCAGTTTATGTTCTGGCCAAAAAATAACAGTATTTTAATTTTTTAGACCTCATGTATTTAATCTGTTGTGAGATATTCTGGGTTCTTGGGGACTACAGGTATAAAGATAATGTCTTATTCTTCATCCTTGGCAACTTACAAAACACATACACAAAATGTGCTAGAGAAATAGTAGATTCCTAATTAGCTCTTGCTTTCGTTCCTTTGTTGATCCTCCAAGATTTAAGGTTAGGCTAGCCCTTAGATCTCAAAATACCATTGACATCATTCCTCTGGTTCCAATACTAATCACATAATTTCAATAGTCATCTCATAGTTTCCAGGTAGTAGAATGGACATGGATGGAAAGCTCAGGGTTATGATAATATGCTGTGTGGGATCTTTATGTATACAACCTCCTTTAACTCTCCTGATGGACCTGAGAAATCAAATCAGCCCTTTTACTAACATTTTACAGATGAGGAAAGCAATAGAAAGAAATGACCTGATCTCACTTCATAAGAGATGTGTGTGAGAACAGTTGACTCCTAGGCTTTTGTTATCCATTTCTCTAGTGTCTTTCTTCAACTTTGAGAGCCAGCAACAAAATCTAATCTGTTTGATCCTAAACATCCTCACTCATCTACTTTCATCTCATTAGGAGTCACCAGATCCACTCTTTATCTGGATTTTCCCTTGAGATCTTCACCCACATAAATGGCTTATTGTATATCCCACTTCTATCTTAACTCTTCTGGCTGTCTCCTCTTCCTTTCCACCTCCCACTTCTTCCCTACAGACCATTCCATTTCTTATCAGTCAATGGGCTACCCTGTCTACCTAATTGTACTAGATATAAAACTGGCTGTAAAGCATTTCCAAAACTGGCTAAGGACACAAAGCTACTCCATACTGAAAGTTAAAATGTGATTCAAGCATTGAATTATTACTGCAAACAATAATAAAAGAATGGCCAACCGCATGAGCTTGTGTGACAACTAGCTGCAGAATGGACAGTTCATGCAAGGTAAGGTAGTCAGAGAGACATTTGAAGAACAACAATTGAGCTGGACCATCAGGGCTAGAAGAATCCAAATAGAGAGTACTAGGAAGCATCCCAATCAGAAAATAGCCAGAAGGAATGCCAGGCCCATGTGGATATGGCAGAGTCAAAGCATGATAGATAAGGGAGTTGTTTTGAGACATCTTCAGAGTCTTTCCATAAGAGACACAGTTCTTTTGAAGATCAGACATTAGGACCATTGAGGTTGCAAGTAAAATGTTCTTTTTCATTTTTTCTCCTATTTTTCAGTTCAATCATCTCCTTGTGGATTGTTTAGAACATTGCTTTAGCATCTCAGAGGACAGATAAATTTAGAAGCTGTGATTTAAGCACTGACTTGGGTATTTATCTGGTTCTATAGGAATGTACCTTGCTTCACCACAATACTGATCATTATTGTTCCTCCAATTATTTATATTTTCAGCCTTGCCTCCACCCTTTTTTAACCATGTGCTGATTTGAGTTTCTTATGCTAAAATCATGTTCTCTGTCTATTGTAATAAATTCAGTTGCAGCCTGAATATTCTGACTGAGTTTTCTGACAGGAGCTCTGACCTGACTTCATTTTCAAGACTGTCAAAAATAATTAGGGACAGAGAGATTTTTCCTGCTCAGCATCTGGAAAAGCAAAGATACTGAGGAGTCTGAAGTGTTATTAACATCACCTTTCTGCTTGCTTTTTATATCACTCTGTAAAATAGTCTCTTTTACTGCCAGCAAGGTCTATTATAGCAGCTGTTCTGATTCTTCCTGTGGCATCAGATTTTCCACTGTACTAGGGAGTAACTACTGAATTCCCATTTTTGGAAGGTACCATGAGTTGTCCTAGCCATTGATGGCCATATGACATTGGGAAATCCACTTAGTCTTACCTGCCATGGTTTTCTCATTAGAGATAAACTCCTTTTAATGCTTTTGTGAGGTTTCCATGAAGTAGCCTATGTAAAGTAATTTGTAACAAAATTAGCTATTGTAGTACTCTATAATACATATTAATAGTTAGGACTGGTAGATATAATAATGGAAGACAACTTTTATATACAAGGAATTATTTTATACACAATGAAGTATTGTTTTAAATAAACATAAATTTTGTTTTGGAAAGATATTTCTATTGTTGTTTAGCAGTATGACCAGATATTGAGGCGAATAGAACTGAGAATATCAGGAAACTAACAGGAAACTAACTGATTTTCTCTATTTTCTTTAACAATAACTAAACACAGTATATTAAAATATTTTATTTTAAATTTGGTTTTTAAATATGATTTTATTATTATTAAACTGTTGTATGGAAGGGTTACTGTTTTGTAAGTGAAGAAATGAGTATATTTCTTTTGTGGACAATATCACCCCTTCTCTCACCTTCTTCCAGTTTTCCCCTCCAATCCCTTCCCACAAATCCCATAGTTCATTTTCTATAGAGTGTCGATGTCTAACAAGTCTGTATTTGTTCACCCTTCCTCCCTCTATTTCTTCACCCCTCTGGTTACCACTCAAAAGATAGAAAAAGAACAAATAAAGCAAAATGAAAAAGCAAACAAACACTACCACCACCACCAACAACAACAAAATCCCATATTTACGCTTCCTGGAATTTGTTTTGATAAAATGATATTTTATTGTATTTTTTAGAGTTTCTTTGCAGATTTATTAGAATTAAAATTTCTACTTTGTTATGAAAATTTCAAATCACCAATAGTACCAATAGTATTTTTTAATGATTTTTTATTGTGAAAATACTGTACAGAGGAGTTACAATTACATGGGCAAGATAATGAGTACATTTCTTATCAAGCATTATTGCCTCCTCCTTTGTTTCCCCTTCCTATCCCTTCCCATCTCCCCCCCCATCTTCCTCCCCCCTCCGCCAAAGTTGTAAAGTTCGTTTTTCAACATAAGGAATTGTACATCTCATTGTTGCAATGGGTCCACCTGTATCCCTATTTAAACGATTTTTTTTTGCCCTTCCCCTCCACAAATTATACCAACATCAAATACAGTGAAAGCAGGGGTTATATCATGGGGGAGGGACATACAAAGCAACAAAGAAATCATCTTATAAATACGTTAGAAAAAAATCACATGAAAGAAAAAATATTTGAATACTTATCTTGGGGTTCATTTCGCCTAACATCAGCTTATCTGACCTTTTCTGCTTGTCTCAGACATATACTAGTTATTGCAAATTATTTAAGTAGTTGTACAAAGGAGATGTCATTTAACAAAACAGTTTATGACTACAGTGCATCTTGATCAGTGTCACCCCCTTCAATATTTTCACCCCGACCCCGACCCCGTTTCCCTTACTTTGTGGTATATACAATGAATTCTTCATTGCATTCTCCTGCCATTCTTCCCTGCATTCAATTAATCCTCTCCTCTTGGCCCCACCTCCCCTCTTGCATGTACCCTTTTCCTGGAGCTGAATTTGTTGGGCTTTGACCTAGTCTTTCTAAAAGCTTATACTATTTGAGGTCTCCCTATATCTATTATACTTCAGTTAATTCATATGTAACCATTTGAATACTGCCTCCAACATGTTTACCTATAAGTTTGTAGGTGCATTCTACCACAAATGAAGGAAAACATGCAAACTTTGTTTCTCTGAGTCTGGCTTGTTTCACTTAATATAATTTTTAACAAGTCTTTCTACTCTTTCTAATAGATGAATAGAATTGCATTGCATATATAGACTACCTTTTCTTGATCCATTCCTTTTTTGAGAGGTATCTGGACTTATTTCCTGCTTTGGCTATAGTAAATGGTGCTGCAGTGAACATGGTTGTGCTAGTGGCTTTACTGTAACTTTGTACATATTCTTTTGGATAAATGTGCAGAAGTAGGATTGCTGGGTTATAAGGCAGTTCTATTTTAGTTTTTTGAGTAACTTCCAAACTACTTTCCAGAGTGGTTGAACAAGATCACATTCTCATTAACAGTGCATTACAGTTCCCTTTTGGCCACATTCTTACCACCATTTGTTATTATTTGTTTTTCTTGATAATGGCCATTTTAATTGAGATATCTAATTGAGTGTTGCTTTGATTTGCATTACCTTTGGCCAAGGATGTTAAGCATTTCTTCATAAGTCTATTGGTCATTTTTACTTCTTTTGAGAAGACTCTCTTTAAGTTATTAGCTCACTTATTAATCGGGTTGCTTCTTTGAGGATTTACTTTTTGAGGATTTAATTTTTTGAGCTCTAAGTATAGGTTGGATATTAGACCTTTGTCTAATATATAGCTAGTAAAAATGTTCTCCCATTTTGTATTTTATTTTATTTTTAAATTTTTAAATTTATTTTTAAATTTTTAAAGTTTTTTATTGTGAAAATACCATACAGAGGTGTTACAATTACATGGGCAAGGTAATGAGTACATTTCTTATCAGGCATTGTTGCCTCCTCCTTTGTTTCCCCTTCTCATCCTTTCCCATCTCCCCTCACCCCGCTACACCAAAGTTGCAAAGTTCATTTTTCAACATAATGACTTGTACATCTCATTGTTGCAATGGGTCCACCTTCCCCTCCACAAATTATACCAACATCAAATACAGTGAAAACAGGGGTTCTACCATGGGGGAGGGACATACAAAGTAACAAAGAAATATCTTATAAATGTGTTAGAAACAATAGTAAGAAAGAAAAAGCATTTTAGTCCTTATTTTGGGTTTCATTCTGCATAACATCAACTTATCTGACCATCTCTGCTTGTCTCAGACATACACTAGTTATTGCAAATAAGGGAAACCATGGGACCTATGTTTCTTTGGGCCTGGCTTACTTCACTTAATATAATTTTTTCCAAGTCTTTCCATTTCCTAACAATGTCATTCTTTCTGATGGAGGCATAGAATTCCATTGTGTTTATATATATATATACCACATTTTCTTGATCCATTCATCTACTGAGGGGCATCTGGGTTGGTTCCATATCTTAGCTATGGTAAATAATGCTGCAATAAACATAGATGTTCTGGTAGCTTTAGTATGGTCTTGTTTGTGATCATTTGGGTAAATGCCCAAAAGTGGGATTGCTGGGTCTTAGGGGAACTCTCTGTGGAGTCTTTTGAGGAACCTTCATACTACTTTCCAAAGTAGTTGAACAAGTTTACACTCCCACCAACAATGTAGTAGGGTTCCCTTCTGTCCACATCCCCTCCAGCATCTGTTGTTATTAGAGTTCTTGATTATAGCCGTCCATTTTGTATTTTAAATGTTCAGAGGCATTATATTGTAACGTCTTTAGGTTCCTCCCCTAAGAGTATCCTTTTTAATTTGTATTAAATCTTATGAAAAGTTGCCAGAATGCACCCAGAAATCCAGTCAAGTACAGGTTAAAAGAAAAAAAAGAAGAGGGGGAAACAAATACAACCTTTCCTGAATTCATGGCTTTGCCAAGGTCTGTTTATTCCTTCTTACCATTTTCTCCTTCAATTAGCAGACAAATAACAACGCAGTTTCTGGCTTATGAAATCCAGTAATACATGATCAATGCAGTGTAGCCTCTAGGCTGGAAGATAATCCAGCGTTTCATCACTTAAGATGGGCTTTGTTTTAAGAACAAATCCCTTTTTGTTAAAAAAAATTTAATAACAGAAGTATTTTCACTGTAAAACTAAGTGTTCTAACCTCAGGCAAACTCAATTAACTGTCTTATTTTTCAGCATTCTGTTTTTAGAAGAAGCATCCCAATGACAAGAAGAAAATTTAAATTATCCTGACTGACAACATTGTGTTACATGGGAACTTTCTCTGAAAGATAGGATGTCTGGTGGGATCATGTAATTAAAATCCGATATTTTCTGGTTGTTGATATAATATATCAAGAAAAACAAATTGTTGTATGGAGGCATACCATACATTAAAAAGGGGGTTCGGGAGTTAACAGAAAGCAGCACTACTTGGAACACTATTCAGCCAAGGGCAAAAGGGTTCATTGTAGTAGAATGGCATTTATCAGGATTACAAGATTACAAAGTTCTGGGTGAAAACAACCCCTCAGAAAGATTCTGAGAGGATTACCATTCTCATGAAGGCAGATATCCATGATGTCTGAGTGATGCATATGCCCTATATTCTCCTTGCACCATTTTATTTCTGAACCAAAAAACCCTTGAAAGTTAAAAGTACTGTCCCAATTCGACTGATCTTATCATGAATCTGGGGTGATCTTTTTTCCTTAACCTAAAAATCCTTAAAACACTATCCAAAAGAGAGGTCTTATCTGCTGGGATAATGTCAAATCAGGTAAGAGTTCTATATTCATATTAATTAAATTAAATGCTATTAATGCTGTAAGGTGAATCATCCCAGAAGCCATATTTAGTAAAAGGTGAAAGATATATACAATCTAAAGAGAAACCAGAGTATAAGGGAAGCCATATAAGGTAGATGGAATATTGGAGTCTTTATTACACAGTTATCAGGCTGCAGGCTGCCATTGTTACAAAGGCCTGCAGCCCCCCAAATACACAAAACATGGCTGGGAAACAGGCCAGAGAGGAAAGAAAGAACAAAAACAATACCAACAAGCCAATTCAGCTATGATGGAAACCAGCCAGGAGACAGGACACAGGGCAAGATCATAGGATCATAGAGACACATGACATCCCTTAAATAAGTTCTGGGCAGGGACGAGTGGGGGGAGGGAGGTTACAAGACACTCCCAGTCCCGGGCACTGGACTGACAGGTTCAGCAACCTATCAGCCAAGTGCCTACCCCTGTCTCCAGGGTTCCAGAAATGCCTATCATTTGCGGGGGAGGTGGGGTGCATCACCCTCCCCTACCATGAAGACCTTAAATGGACATACTTAAGTATCAGCAAAACTTTTCCATCTAGGCTAGATAGGCCTTAACCTTCCATGTAGGTTATGCTTAGAAGCTACTCAGGGGCTGGTGATTCAGGCCATTTAGGGAGTTAATCAATCCACAATCAGAGCATTCTGCTTTCCTAAGGCTATGACATCTGCATTTCTCTAAAGCAGAGCCCTCTTTGCTCATACCATTGAGCCAGGCATCTGTACTTCAAAGGATGGCTGGGCCCCACCTCCAGGTCTTGGGCTAGGTGAACACCTCCCATCTCCTGCCTAGGCACCAGGATGGCTGCTAGGTATCTACATTTCAAAGGATGGCTTGTCTCACCTCTGGGTCTCTGAGCCTAGTGAAGAGTCCCCCATCTCCTTCCTGCCTAAGCACCAGGGTGGCTGCAAATTATTTAGGCTCAGCCACCTTACTTCACTAGAACCTCAAATATGATAGGAAAATCAAGTGATGTATCATTTTCTGTGATTTCTCAAATCTTCCCTAGTTTGCCTAAAAAAAACCGTGGAAAGATACAATACTATAATGATGAAAATGGAAGAATAAATCCACATTTACAGAAAACAACCTAGGTCCAGTACTTTTACATGTGTTGAAGATTGGCTAATTAATTAATCAAGTTTTGAATCTGAGTCTCACTATATAGTCAGGTTGGCCTTGTTGACACCACTGTGTCCAGCTTTTAAATTCAGAGATTCTAAATTCATATAATATATATATATATATATGTAAATATGCAAATGCCAGAATACATCAAGAACTCAGCAAATGGAACATCAAAAGAATAATAATCCAATCAATAAATGGACAAATGAATTAAAAACAGGTCTCCAAAGAGGAAGTACAAATGGCCATTGAACGTGGCATCCTTAGCCATAAAGGAAAGGCAAACATAAACTATATGGAGATTCCTCAATCAGAATGGCAATTGTCAAGAAAACAAACAACAAATGTTGGTGAGGAGGTTGGTAGGATAAGAACCTTTATACATTGTTGGCAGGACTATAAATCAGGGCAACCACTATGGAAATCAATAGGAAGATTCATCAGAAAACTAAAGATGAAATGCCCTATCATTCAGCTATACCACACCTTGATATATATTTGATATAACCAAGCCAGTCTACAATAAAGCCTCCTGTACATTCCTGTTTATTTTGGCACTGTTTACAGTGGCCAAGTTACGGAATATCTTAGATGCTACATAAACCGATGAATGGGTGAAGAACATGTTGTATATATAAATAATGGAGCATTAGTTAAGCACAAGAAGAATGAAATCATGTCATTTTCAGGAAAATGGATCATCATGTTCTGTGAATAAGCCTAGACTTAGAAAGACAATATATCAAAAGACCATATCATATGTTGACTCTTGTATGTAAGATCTGTATTTTTAAGAGATATGAAAGCATAAAAGGGGTCATTAGAGTGAGACTAGCAGGAGAAGGGAGGGGGACAATTGAGAGCAATGGAGGAGAGTAGATAGGATTAAAGAACATAGTGTGCTAGGATGAAAATGACTTAATGAAACAATATTTAATAATAAAAAGACATTAAAGTAAAAGGAAAGAAGGGATACAGAGGAGAGGGAGGGGGAAAAAGAGTGAGGAATGAGGTGAATATGATCCAAGTATATTATGTACATGCATGAAAATGTCACAGAGAAACCTATTATTTTCTATAACTAATATAGGTTAATGATAAGAGTTTTATTAAAGTGCAAATATCCAGGTCCCACTACAGACCAACTAAATCAGAACTCTTGGGTGGAATATATCCACCTGTGTTTTCATGGGACCTGGAAGGCATTCAGATGTACACTCAGATTAGGGAATTCCTACATTAAAGAAACCCTGAAGCATAGGAGCTGGTTCCCAGAAGGATTCTCCTGGGTTTGTTTTAGTTATCCAGGAAATTAAAGCAACTCTGGCATTACAGTTTACAGTTGTGCCTTCAGGAATAAAGGCTCAGCTATTTATTCCCTATCAAAATTAAGATGGCATTCTTGTTTAGGTGATTTCAAAGAGAAAAAAACATCATATCCTGAGAAATTTGCGTTAATCTTCCTAATTTCATGGTATTATAAACTCCTTGTCATCTCAGAAAAACCCCTACTCTGAGATCTCAAGTGTTGTGTTGAATATGCTATTCTTCCAGCATAGATTCCTCTCCAGTGCATTCCCTTACTATGAATCAGGGGTCAGGTTTCTTGACTTCTAACAAACTTGGGCAGTTCCATTAGCAAAAGAAAGACTCTATACAATGTGAGCTCTAAGGGGTTCAAAGAAAGGAGGCACTATGCTGGCATAGAGGGGACTTTTTTTTGTTCTCTCAATTATGTCTTAATAAGATTTTTTTTTGGGGGGGGAGATTATCCTTTGCTTTCAGTAGCTGAAGTCTTGGTGGCCATGTATGTATTAAAAGGAAAATGTAATCCAGGCAGAAAGTAACCTAAAAGACCATGTGGTCAGAAGTCAAGTAGAAGAAAAGATTTATTGCCAGCAGAGCTGACAAGGCCAAGTTCTCATGAAGAAAGGGAGAAAATGGTACTGTCTGGCTCCTTGGAGGCCCCTTTTATATCATCAGGGGCCAGAAGTGGGAGGTGCCTCACTTACTGCACAAGTGCTGCCACTAAGGGCGGAGGTTAGGTCTGTGAGGTGGGCATTTCCTTACATTCCCCCCCTTTTTGGTTTAATATGTACAGTACTGGGCAGGGAATATGGGTGAAGGAAAGCATTGGAGTGTCCTTCAGAGAGATATGAATAGGAGGGTGGTGTTTAGCAATAGAGGGGTTGTGGGTATCCCACACCTTAGGGTCCACCTCAGAGTGTGGAAAAGGGAAATCCAAGGGGTCGCTAGGTGAGCATACTAAAGCCATCAACAAGGAGATCGTGGGGCAGGCTGAATCAATATCACGTTTTGCCAATTGGGAAGGGCATAGGGTAATAGAGGCTCCAAATTTGGCCAAAAGGTCTCTACCCAGCTGTGGAATTGGACAGTGGAGAATAGCAAGGAAGCAGTGACAGAAGGCCACTCCTGAAAAAAGACAAATGATGGGGGTTTGTAAGGGTTTCCTTCACCCCGACTATGGATGTATCGGCTAGGTAGGCTTGGTTATAGAATTCAATGAGCACCGAATACATAGCACCTGTGTCCACCGAAAGTGAGGTCATCTTACCTGCAACCATGATTGTCACCCCCAGCTCCTACAATGAACTATGCCAGTGGCTGAGGGGAGGAAAGAGGCCTTTAAGGGGTCACTAATATAGGACCAATTTATTACTGGGGTCCCCTTAGTTGTGAGTAGTCCTCGTTCCTTCCAGATAGCTACATGAGAAAGGACAGTATGGAAAGCACATTTAGAGTCTGTGTATACCATCAGGGAACGTCCTGAGGCCAGGTAGAAGGCCCGCGTTAGGGCTACTAATTCAGCCTGTTGATTGGTTGCGTGGAGAGGCAGAGGGTCAGACTCCACAACCCCAGAGATTGACACAGCAGCATATCCAGCTATCTGTGAGCCTTCCCAAAGGAAGGAGCTACCATCAGTGAACCAGGTGAACTGTGAGTCCTTTAATGGCCCCTCACTAATATGGTCTGGGTGAGGTAGCAGGTCCTCCAGAGTCTCCACGCAGAAGTGTGCTGGCGAGGTCCCTGTATCTGGAATGGGTAATAGGGTAGAGGGGCTTAATGGAGGACAGGACTGGAAGGTTAGTGTGGGGTCCTCTACCAGCGACACCTGAAGGGAGAGAATACGGGAGAGAGACATAGTTTGCAACTCCTTATAGGTTAGTAACTCAGAGAGGTGATGGTGGGAGAGGATGGTAAGGTTTGCGCCAAAGGTTAGTTCTTTTGACTCCTATTATCAGGACAGAAGAGGCGGCTAGGATGCAAAGGCAAGGAGCCCAGCCCCTAATGGTGGGGTCTAGGCATTTTGACAAATAAGCAACCAGTGCAAATGAAGGTCTGATCTGTTGACCTAGAACTCCCAATGCAAAACCCTGGTTTTCAGTTACATACAGAAAGAACGGGTGTGAAAGATCTAGCAGCCTGAGAGCCGGGGCCTGTAATAAGGCCCATTGGAGTCTCCTGAAGGGAGGAATAAGAGAGGAGGGGGATAAAAGGGGTTCTTCTGGTGGCCCTTTAGCTGCTTCATACAAGGGGCATGTTAGAAGGGAGTAGTTAGGAATACAAAACCTGAGATAGCCAGCTATATCCAAGAAGGAGAGAAGCTCCCACTTAGTGGAGGGGGTAGAGGAGTTAGCAACCAAGTTCTCATGAGGAAAGGGAGAAAATGGCCATCTGGCTCCTTCGAGGCCCCTTTTCATATTGTCAGAGGCCGGAAGTGGGCGGTGCCTCACCCCACTGCACGGTGCTGCCATCGAGAGTGGAGATCAGGTCAGCCAGGTGGGCATTTCCTTACATGAATGTCAGGAATATCTGAAGGATTAGGGCTATTAAACAATACCAAAGGACTTTTCATGATTCCTGTGGAAGAGAAGGAAGGAAAAGACAAGTAGAGAGTAGAGGAAAAGGAGGAGATACTGACTGACAAGGGAAGATGTTGGAGCTTGCTGTTAGTAAAGACTATTGAGGAAGGAAATTCCAAGGTTCTAAGTATTAAATTTGAATGTAGAATGCAACAGCTATGCTCCTTCTCCCTCAACTCCACTCACCAACACTTTCTTTAGAGGCAGTACTGAGATTTGAACTGAAGATTTCACACTTGCTAAGCAGGCACTTTACCCACTAAGTCAGTGTCCCAGTCACTGATAAACATTTTCTACTTGCAGGATATTTTTGTGTTACTAAGTTGTTGGTTAGATATCTTAGTGGATGTGGTAATATAGCCACAGTTTGGAGTCAAGAGTCATCGTGAAAACCAAAATGACATGAATATGGCCAGAAATCTCAGGCAGGACATTCGATTTCCATAGAATTTAGAAGGAGGGTTTGGAGCTGAGCTTAATTAAATTTCTAAGTTGGAGACATCAAATAATGATAACTTTACATACATTTATAGTAACATTTTTATCATTCATCATGCCATTTTTTGTTGTTGTTGTTGTTGGTCGTGGGGTTTGAACTCTGGGCCTGGGTGCTGCCCCTCAGCTCTTCAGCTCAAGGCTAGCACTCTATCACTTGAGCCACAGAGCCACTTCCGGATTTTTATCATTCTAGGAAATAGTTCTACATTGCCAAGTGTAAGAAAAATCCATGGATATTGCCTTTATTGAGTCATTGGAGTATGGTACAAAAGACAATAGAAATGATGGCTTTCTCTCCAGAGCAGTCCTGTCCAATAGTACTTTCTGGAAATGATGCAGGTGTTTATGTGCCCATTGTCCGGTTCGGTAGGCACTAACCATAGGTGGCTACTGTGTACTTGAATGTGGCTGGTTCAACTAGGAACTAACATTTTGATTTAATAAATTTGAAGAGCCCTGTGTATCTATGGTGTTGGGAAACACATATAGAAAAAGGTTGATGCGTCTGTTTTAAAGCTGCTATAACCCATTATTAAATCAGATTAAGACAAATTCATTGCTCAAAAATACTCAAACTAAAGTCTTGCATAATTGGAAGGAGAAAGCATCTTATCAGCCACCCTGGATTTCTCTCCATCGAATCTATGTGGCTCTAGTTCAACCCACGAACAGATAGCACATACTAAGATTGGGCCAGGGGGTGAGGTAGGGGGGAGGGTTGGGAATATGGCTTCATGTTTGCCTAGCATGTCTGAAGCCATGGGTTCAATTCCTCAGTACCACATAAACAGAAAAGGACAGAAGTAGTGTTGTGGCTCAAGTGGTACAGTGCTAGCCTTAAGCAAAAGAAGCTCAGCAGCAGTGCCAGGCCCTGAGTTCAAGCCCCAGGACTGGCAAAAAAAAAAAAAAAGATTTGGATTCATAGTAATCAGAACTTGTTTCAAAATCCCTATACATCTTTCTGCCTTGATATTGAGCCTTCAGCTCATAAACTTTTAATTCCAAGAACTAGGCAAGTCATGCCCATTAGTGATATCTACTTGAGCCTCTGTCATCCACATCTAATGCTACTGCTTTGCTTCTTTTTGTGTCTGGATTGTTTTATTTTATTTTTTTATAGATAGAATGTATCAAATTATATGTACACATGTACTGAATAGATGATACAGTTATTTATTACAGGCAAGCCCTGCTTCTTCATTGGAAGTATGTGTTTGTCTGTTTCCAAGTCACATTTATTACCTTCCCACCACATTGCAATGTTTATTTCCTCCTTAAAAATCCTCACTAAGCCATGCTATGGATGTTCATTTTAGACTCACATACACTAAGCATGTATGTTCACTTTAGATTCCCAAACATACACTGTTTGAGGTAAGATAAATGTCTGTTTTTAACTTTTTAAAAATCAATATTTTATTATTTCATGGATATATCTAACTTTACAGCCATTTATACATTCTTAGTGATGTGAAATGCAAATGTAACATGTTTTGAATGCAGTCTTTTCTATTTCTGGCTGGGAAACTGCACAAATAGATAACGAACTTTTACTTGCCTTGGAGCAATATGGTTTGACTTAAGCCCTGAGCTAAGTCTCAAGTCTATGTAACAAGACACATTGCCTTCCCACTGTTTAACCATTTTAAATAATTTTGTCAGGTGCTGATCTATGAAACCATCTTAACATCGTGCAGTCCAAATTTCTCTTTTCATCAATAAACAATATCCTTTCCAATGTATTAGGGAAAGTACTTCATATAATAGTAACCATGCTCTAAGGAATAAATCAACAGTGATGGTACATGTTGGAAGAGAGCAAGCATTCCTTTCAGATGAATATATGCTGGTATTTTGCATTAAAGACTTTGACTTTGTAATGGTGATCCTCTCAGTAGTCAGTGATGAATTATGACCCTATTCCCAGCACCTATCAAAGTACCTGGAATATAGTTGTTAAATATCAAGTATCAAATAAAGGAAAAATTAGTAAGTTCAACTCCACACTGGATGAGAGACTAATACCATCCATTTCAGCACTATTGATAGAAAAATAAAGGAAATTGAGAAAACATACAAATTCTTACAGGGACAATAATTTTTCACATATATCAAAAGATAAAAGCTGCAGTACTTGGTTTGTTTTTTGCAGGCTGACAACTGAAACCCTCTCTAGTCTAGTGCTCTGTCACTGAGCCACACCCCAGCCCAAAGCTATAGCTTCCAAGGGAAGGGATGGAGGACAAAGCTGAAATACACTGTGAGTAATACTAGCAATGGGGTAAGTAATAGGGAGTAGTGGGGACTGTGTTTAGCCGGAGAACTCATGCATCATTTCACAAGCGATGGGTATGAGCTCCAGCAATTTGTTACCATGGAGGAATGTGCAGCCAAGCTGACAGCTATTTAAGGGAAACCAAGACTGTGTCCTTGATGCAAAAAATCTCCCAATCTTAGCTGGATGTGATGATACATACTATTACTTGGGGGATTGTGAGTTCTAGGTCAGCCTGGGAAGTTAGTGAGACTTTACCTCACAAAATCAAATACAAACAAAAAAGAATAGGGCATAGTCAATGGGCTTTGGAGAAGTGGTGTGTTGCTGAGTGTTATGATCTAATCAGTCAGTTAATCCTTTGATCCTAGAGAATAGGAGATGGAGTCCTAGTATATCCTAGAAAGACATCCTTGTTCCAGCTCTTTCCTCCACTTCCCCTTTTCTCTCTGTTTCTGTCTCTACTTCCTGGACACCATAAGGTGATCAGCTTTGTTCCACCACATTCTTCCTCCATGATACTGTGCTTCACCACAGGTGCAGAAACAAGACAGCCAGTTGATTATGGTTTGAAACCTCTGAAACTGTGAGCCAAAAATAAATCTTTTTTCCTCAGTCATTTATGTCAGGTATTTGGTTACAGCAATGGAACGCTAATCAACATACTGATGCTCAGAATGTAAGCTATGAGAGCCAAAATAGAACTCTGTCAAATATTGGACCACAAGGATTTCTACCAACACTGGCAAGATACAAGCAGTAACAATGAACTTTGTAAAACCAGACTTGAAGTCATGCATCATCATATTTACTTTTCATTTATAGATTATAAAGCAATGCCCTCATGAAATCATAGTCATCTAATTCCATGTTCATTTGCAAAATCAGACCATCTGCTCTTTGAGTCCAAAAATGTGTCTTTCCAATTGTGATCTCAATGGCAAGTGCATAGTAGGTCTTCTTTCTTCACAAACAATCCCCCCGAGAGACGGCATGTTTGGAGTTACTCAGTACGTTGATCTTGTTGACACTAAAATGCCTCCGTGCATGGAGCCTAATTCAAACATGAGTTAGGATTCCTCGGTACTCAAACGTAGAGGCAATGTTTGTTCATTTATGAGAATCTTTAAGTGGACCAGTTCTCCATTCATTTGAACACAATGAAAAGCATGATGTTAAAACATGATAAGCAGGGCTGGGAAGGTGGCTCAGTGGTAGAGTGCTTGCCTTGCATGCATGCATGAGGCCCTGGGTTTAATTCCTCAGCACCATATAAGCAGAAAAAGCCAGAAGTGGTGCTACGTCTCAAGTAGTAGATTGCTAGCCTTGAGCTCAAGAACTGAGGGAAAGTGCCTAGGCCTAGAGTTCAGGCCCCATGACCAACCCCTACCCCCCAAAAAAAACCCACAATAAGCAACATCAATTTGTGTCCTATTCCTTTATAATGCTTCTGGCTGCCTTGTAAAATACTTTATTTGCTAGTGTCCTGGGATCCTGGTCACGGTTCCTTTTTACCCTTCTCCTGGAAGAATGAAGTGATTGAGAACCTGTTTAAGCTGCTCTGAAGCCTGAAGTTAGGACTAGTCATCCCAATTGAGCTGACTAAACTTATCAGAAATGGCCATGCTCAGTTTCTCCTCTTTTGGGCAGCTTTAGGCCTCCATTATTTCTCCTATTTATACTTCTTGCTTCAGTCTCCACCATAGCTTAGGAAGTCAGAGAAACTGGAGGCTTTTAGCAGGCCTACATAAAGTCTTATTTGAGGGATGTAGACAACTTGCCAAAATGAGGAGGCTGTGCTGTTGGCTTATGCTGTCAGCAGACAAAATTATTAGTGCTTCTTGTACAATTTTAAGTTGACCATGGAAGTGGGAAACTAACAGAGAGTTTTCAGTTCTAGAGTGGCAAACAAGGGATAGTGTTAAAAAGCAGGAAATAGTATAGGGTGAATTGATCTTTACTATATATATATATATATATATATATATATATATTGCCTCATTCCATAGGTCTTCCATTTGCTTTTTATAATTTATAACTCACAGTTTTAATATCTATCCATAAACTTAAAATGGTCCAAAAATAAAATAGTACACTTCTGTGCCAAATAAATTTACCATCATTAGCACATGGCAAGTTGTGTGCTCCTAATTACTAATTATTCATGTGACTAACACAACCTAAGCAGAAAGAAAACAAAAGAAAAATAGAGCTAGAGAGATTTAAAAAAAAAGATTGAAGCCAGGCAAACTACTTCATCAGTTTGTTTGGAAATGTAATAAAAATAGAGATACTTTGTTTGTCCCTGGTTTCCCCTGAGAGACTAAACTGGCTGTGCAGTCTGAAGACAAACAGGACACGAAGGAATGGAACCTCTTCTCTCTGCCTTTCCTGGGATTATCCAGGAAGAGTGCTCATTTCCAGGCCCCATATTAGATATGGGAAGGAATCTTGGCTAGGTTATCATGAAGGAGTCATTTTTATCCTCTTCATATTTTGGTGCCTCCCTTCTGCAAATGCAATGATTTAACGTGTTTCAGGGTTTTTTTTAATCATAGAATTGTATGACCAAAGAAAGATCAGGCCAAAATGCTATCATATGCCTTGGTTCTTGTTATGAGTCCTGACTTGAATTAAATTCATTGAACTGGATAGACTTTCAGAGTTAGAAGGACTCCAGAAAGTGTCCATTTCAACTTTCAGAAATAAATAGGTACCACGGAGAGGTGATAATTTACTGAGGACCACAGCTATGAGGCTGTAGGTTAAGGAGTTAAGTCAGGCTTGCAGACATGCAGACCAGAGATCTTTGATGAAACCCCTCTGCCTTCCCTTACTCCCACTTGAAACACACTTCTCTAGACTGTGAAATCTTTGATATACTTTCTGTGTTTTAATAGGCAACTGTTTGTATGAAAAAAAAGGTGTACTGCTATGTGAATGAAAAAGCATGTATTTTTGTCTCTGAATAATGTACAATTTTATTGGTCTAAATTCTAGAATTATGACTTGAGAGCTCTCTGCTTAGATAAACCCTACAGATTTTAAAAGTACATGTGTAGCCGGGCGCCGGTGGCTCACGCCTGTAATTCTAGCTACTCAGGAGGCTGAGATCTGAGGATCATGTTTCAAAGCCAGTCCGGGCAGGAAAGTCTGTGAGCCTCTTATCTCCAATAAACCACTAGGAAACTGGAAGTGGCACTGTGGCTCAAGCAGTAGAGTGCTCACCTTGAGCTGAAGCGTGAGGGACAGCCTCCAAGCCCAGAGTTCAAGCCCCATGACTGACAACAAAAAAGTACATGTGCATTTTTAATAATGAATGATACTTTTCAAGTTCCTATTATGTACCAGATAGTATTCTAAGCATTTTTCTAAGCACATACATCTGATTCTAAAGAACATTATGAAGTAAAAGTTATTATTTTTAATTTAAGCATAATCAATATAGAGACACATGAAGGTCACAACATTCTTGATGGAATGTGCATTCTGCAAAGTCTGGTTTGAGGTTTGTGTTCTGAACTACTGATTGAATGTAGCAAAATTAATAACAGTGAAGACCAAAACTTCTTTCTATACTCTGCTAGATTTTCTCTTGATTTTCAGATTCTCACAAGAAGAATAAAATCATTCCTATGTACCAACACACCCTCTAAATAAATTTGCATGTGTGTTTTATATATGTGTGTATTATTGAACAACCCTCTCCTACTTTGTATGGGTTATCCTTCACTTAATAAGTTTCCTGCCTTTGTTCTCTTCAGCTCACTGCAGTGTTTAGATTTGCAGTATGGAAATGTCCGTACTCCTTTAGACTTTTTTTTATTGTGAAAATACCATACAGAGGGGTTACAATTACATGAGCAAGATAATGAGTACATTTCTTATCAAGCATTTTTGTCTCCTCCTTTGTTTCCCCTTCCCATCCCTTCCCATCTCCCTGCCCCCAGCCAAAGTTGTAGAGTTCATTTTTCGACATAACGACTTATACATCTCATTGTTGCAATAACTTTTGAGAGAGTGTAGAAGGTGAGCAGGATTCATCCCCTGGGTGAATCAGTCAGGGCCCCCTAAGAACCATAAACCATTCTCAATGTGTTTACCTAAAGATATTTTCAGAAGGGGTAGGATTGAGAGAATCAACAAGAGAGGGCAAAACCCACTGGAGCCAGCACAGGTGGAGTTGTCACTGTCTGTCTAGAGGCCTGAGGGGGAAGATCACTGTAGCTTCTTGAGATCAGGATCCATGAAAGGTAAGAGCTGCCAAACTGTGAAGAAGCCACAAAACATAGGGAGAATAAATACTGTGCTTTGATTCCTTTCTCTATTCCTGCCTTCAGTTTCTTGATCGTTTCTCCAATTGGCTGAATCCAACTGGAAGCCAGAGGGTGCAAACTCCTGGAGATGCTACCACAGAAATCAGTTTTCCTTTTCTCCAGTTTCCCTTTCCTCTACAATATTAGGCACCACAGGCTCTGACATAATGCCCTTGAGTGGTACTTTTTCCACCCCACTTCCACCGCCTTCTCCCTTCTACTTCCTTCCCTCCAGAAGTCAATAGGCATTTCTCATCCAATAACTGTTACTGAACTCATTCTCTTTTGTTTGTTGATTTAGAAATTTATTTCTCTAAAGGTAATTTAGTGAAATTTGAACAAGGAGATAACGAAAACTCAAAAGATCACACCACTGAAAGCAAAGTCATGCAGCCTTGAAAAAGCTATAATAGTCCCTATGGTTTTCTGGGTAAGTGTATTTCTAGATATCTTACATTTAAGGTACATTGTTTGAGTTGGGTATTTCTTCCATTGATTTCTAAGGTACTTAACAGTTGTTAGATAAGGAATCCTTTGTTTCTCTCTGTTAATTTAGTTTCTAGTCATCCTGCTGAATTCTCTAATTGTGTATATTTTTGTTGGAGTACTTCAGGTACATTTTTAATACTAAACAAATAAAACCAATGTTGCATTCTTCTTTGCAACACATATACTTAGTATAGTTTTCGTGTTTAATTTATTTAGCAAGTACTTCCAGGAAAAAAAAGCTAAAATTTTTGATAGCATCTTTATCTTATGAATGAAATAGAAATATTTGTAACTTCTATTTTTGAACATTGTGGTTTTTATTTTATGTACTACTCTATAACTCATATGCTATCTATTCTCAACATACTGCTGCTTTTTTCTTTTTTAATGATAAAGCTATACAGAAATTTTACAAATTTCTTTTAGATAATATTATGCTTTATGACATTTGATGATATTATATTAACAAATTTTATATTATATTAGATTCACCAAGTCATATATTATATCAGATTTGCCAATGACACCATGATAAACTGCATGAACCCTTTCTACATGACTTGGAATCAAGGGAAATAGGTGTGACTTTCATCCTAAAAGGATCCAGGAAATCAACTCTCCAATAGCTTCCCTATGGATATATAATTCGGAGAAAATTGAGTTTTCCCTTTCCAAAGGCTCCTGGCAAGAAGCAGAGAAAATGATTCTCTTCCATTCTCCCTTCCTCCAACATCAAGGTGCAAGTTCACCTCACCCTTTTCTTCTTAGTCTTTTTTTCTCCTTTTGCCTTGGAAAGTCTCTGTATCCAACAGCCTATTCCCTATCATAGAAGGAATTTCAAACCACTATGCAATGCAATCTGCAAACCTAACATAGAGAAATAGTAAGCAATTAAACTAAAAAAACAAATGTCTGAGGCCAAGTGTGGGTGGCTCTTGCCTGTAATCCTAACTAATCAGGAGGCTAAGATCTGAGGATTGTCTAGCAAAGCCAGCTCCAGGCAGAAAAGTCCAAGAGACTCTTATCTCCAATAAACTGCTCAGAAAAAGCTGGAAGTGGCACTGTGGCTCAAAGTGGTAGAGTGTTAGCCTTGAGTGAAAAAGCTCAGGGACTGCACCCAGGCCTTGAGTTCCCTGGGACAAAATAAAATAAAACAAAAAAATAAACTAATGTACAGATGTAGCTATACAATATATCTGCAACTATCCTTTGCTTTTCTCTGGAAGGTCAACAGGAAAATATCTGTAGTTCCTGTACATATGATGTAGGAAAAACAAAAAAACAAGAGCATTAGAATATCCTACTATGCAAGGTAATACTTGCATAAGCTCACCACATCATTCTCTCACTTTTACTATTCCTTATCATGATCTCTTCGATTTATGTTGTGGCCATGGTTATATAATCTCAGAGTTGGAGATATTACAGATTTTGAACAGAGATCAGGGTAAAGTTCAGAGGGTAGATGAAACCCAAAGCCACAGGTTCATTATATTCATCTCTTAGGAATGACTTTCAGTTCCATTTCTGAACATTTTCTGAGCATTCACATGAATTTGGAGTGATCCAGCTCTCTCTTAAAATTACCGTAGGCATTCTCATTGAATTTCAGCTCATAAATAGATTTGACTTTTTAATATTAATGGGCCTTGTTTCTATTTGGAGCTTTTTGAATGTTTATCCTAGTTAGTGTGGTATCTTTGGACTCTGGAGTATTAAGGATGTTAGCCTGTAGTGTGAGCTCTTATTCACAGTTTCAGAGTATTTATTTTTATTCACAAAGTCATGAATGTGTGCATCATTAAAAAATACAGACATGAAAACATTTATAAAAAGATCCTTATCCTTGGCTTCAGAGCTAAGATTGGAGAAAGAGACAGGTATGGAATAATCGCAAGGCATATCTGTTATATGCATTACCTGGTAATAAGCAGTGACTTCACATTTTGACTGGGTTGAATTAATGTGGCATGAAACTGACTGCATGAATTAACCCTACTGTCAAACAGGTATGTTCTTCCTGGAAATTTGATTGTGAAGGTAAGAAGAAAAGGCTTTAATTAAATAGGTCTGCATAGTTGAGAGTGTTTAACTTTCTTGGTTTTGTTGCTAATTAAAGTTGGCTCTTGGGATATATAAAAGTTAATGAAAGGATAGTCTCTCTTAACACAATTGGGATTAAATTTGCAAATGGCCAGCAAAGCAGATACTCCTCCCCTCAGGTCTTCTATTGCATGAGGCCTATATTCCTGGCTTTCCTTAAGGTATGAGCTGGAAATTATTCTTGAATTCCCACCTTGAGTACTCACTGGCTCATTATTCCATGGTTGGCTTATGTATTTATAACATAATCATTTGATCTGGAGAATTCCTCAGAACATTTGTACCCAATGGGCCATTTTATTGGCCCCATCATTGAACATCATGGATAGTATTTAACCAAGGGGCCATTTTCAAAATCTCATGTATACTTTTGCTATATAAAAACAAGCATTGGTTTAGGGTATGTAGCATAATAAAGGAAAGCAGACTTTTGTTTCTTTGCTCTCCAGAGTTTTTGCAATATGCCTTCCTTTGATGAAGCCAGACACATCCACTTGTTTTTGGCTTATGCATGATCAGTCAAAATTACTGTAGTTTTAATATGCCAATTATTTTCTTTGGAAAAGAACACAGCTACTTTGTGTGAAAGAAAATAATGTGTGTGCTTCAGATGTGATAGATTCTTTGCACTGGATTTGAATTTTTATTCTCCAAGGAAGCAATTGTCTTTATCAACCTTGGTATTGCTGCAAAAGTTTGGGCTCCAAAATTTTATGAATTATTCTTATAAATAATTTTTCACTTTGTAAACTTTTCTATTGTATTATACTTACATCAGGTGAACTGAATGGATGTATGGTCAGAGGCTAGTCCTTTAAGCACATGTTGTTTTATGAATAAGTTAGCTGCTGAGATTTTTTTGAATATATATATTTTTATTTTAAAGATACTGTACAGAGGGGTTACAGTTACATGAGAAAGGTAATGAGTCCATTTCCTATCGAGCATTGTTACCGCCTCCTTTGTTTTTCCCCTACCAACCCTTTTCTCCCCACTTCCGCAACTCCTCCCTCCCCCACCCCACCCCCCATTCCCCCCAAAGTTGTAAAGTTCGTTTTCAACATAGTGTTTTGTACATCTCGTTGTTACAACGGGTCATCCTGTATCCTTACTTCAGCATTTTGTTATTTCCCTTCCCCTGATTTCAGCTTTAATATATTCTAATCATTGGTTTCTTTTATTACCATGAGCTCACTGTTTTTTAAATAAAAAGGAATCTCCTATTTTAATGCAATGATTTATTTTAAAGTATCATTTGTTAGGTATTACGGAAATTTGGGAGTAAAAATTATTTATAAGTTCCAGAGACAGAAAAGACAGCATTTTCCTTCCCATAGAACTTGGTGATAATGATTGACTGTGATAGCTCTTGTATTACAGACTGTTTGTCTACTTGCATCAGAATAGAATAGTTCTTCCTGGATACATTAAAATCAAGTACACCTCATTATGGTGTGTGGGTGATGGAATTATAAGTCATTAGCATTAAGAGAAATAGATAAGCAACAGGATATATAATATTTGCATTGTTGAGACAATGAAGGGGTAAGTCAGGAAATCATTGTGGAGTTAAATTGAAGCAGATGTCTATAAGCTAAGATTAAACCAAGTGGGAGCATCTCTTTTTGCACTAAATTGCATTTCCCCTCCCTTCCCAACATTTTTTTTTTGATCCAGTACATGAGTTTGAATTCAGGACCTTGTGTTCTCAGTTCAGTTTCTTCACGTAATAGATGGCATTCGGCCATTCTTCTGGTTCATTGAAAATAGTCTCCCAGACTTTTCTACTTGGGCTGGCTTTGTACCACAATCCTCAGATCTTAGACTCCTGGTTAGCTAGGATTATAGACATGAGCCATTGGTTCCTGGTATGGGTTGCATGAGAAATGCTAGGGACAATTGAAGCCAATATTCATTAGGAGCTAAGGTATATGTGTTATAGGAAGTTCCACCAGAGAAAAGCCAGAGCAGTAGTTTGAATTTCTTACTGGTATAAAGAAGGAATCATGAGTGGTATGAACTTGGGCTCTAAGTAGAAAGGGTTTTCCTGACTTTGAAAGATTGGAGAGGCAGGTTATTGACATACTCTAAGATGTAGACTCTAAGTTCAGGCCACCTAGATCCAAATCCTGGTTAGGCAAGTTACTTAACCTCTTGGTTCTCTGGGGAGTAAAACGGGAATGGGAATGGTTGTGGTGAAGACTGTGAGCATCAAGGATGTAAAATGTTTAAAACAGGACTTGAGTTGACCCATAAATATTAGTGATTCTACAATGACTTGATCAAGTTCAGTGCAGACAGGCTTTAAGTCTCATGGGGACTTTTCTTCCCAGGCTGGCTTTGAATTGATCCTCAGATCTCAGCCTCCTGTGTAGCTAAGATTACAGGCCTAAACCACTAGTGCCTGGTCTTGCTTGGGATTTTAAGAAAAGATAAAAGGAACCTCACATTTTCCTTTAGAGAATACTTTTGTGCTGTCATATTTAGGGCTTTATCAATGGCCAATAGGTAGAAATGATACCCATGTCTGGAGCAGGTAATCAGATCAGGCATAAGGAGAAGATAATGGTTGGTATCCTCTTTCTAAGACTATCTGGAAGCCATAGGCACATCTCCAGAAAGAGCAAAAGCACAAAATCAGATAGGTCTTGTTCCAGCCAAAGACTGCCAACAAGGCTTGGCTCAGACACATGATTCCTGTTTTTAGAATAATTTAAAGTTTTCAGAATATCCATCCCTGTAGGAATTCTACTTAATACCGAGGATGATAGCTGCTATCATTTGTTAAGCTGCTGCTGTATGTGGGTGCTCTGCAGCTTATTATATCTTCCCATAAGCCAGGAGTAGGAAATTTCTCTATTTTGTAGGGTAAAAAGAAATTTGGGGCTCAATGAGGCTTGATTGCATAGCCCAAGCAATGTGACTCCTATAAATGAGCCAGAACGACCTTGTTTTAAGAACGGTTAATTGGGAGTAGCTTAGTAATTTGTTTAGAAACAGGAAGAATCCAGTTTTCACACCTGGAATACAAGGGAAGTAAAGGCAACAACAAAATGTTTTTATGCTGAGGAGGTGAGATCTGACTTAGAATCCTTTAAATTAACATTATCTGAAGATAAGGTTCCTCTCAGAATGAGGGATGAGATGGTAATCATAATGGTTGAACACTCAAGAGGGAAACTGTGACTCTATTCTCAGAGGGTCTACTGCTATTCCTTACTTTTTTCTAACAGGCCAGTAGGATCTACAGCTACACCATGTAAGTTAAGTTTAAAAAATACAGAAGGGCTGGGAATGTGGCTTAGTGGTAGAGTGCTTCCCTACATGCATGAAGCCCTGGGTTCGATTCCTTAGTACCACATGAACAGAAAAAGCTGGAAGTACCACTGTGGCTCAAGTGGTAGAGTTCTAGCCTTGAGCAAAAGAAGCTCAGGAAAAAAAAAAAGAAGCTCAGGGACAGTGCCAGTGCCTGAGTTCAAACCCCAGGACTGACAACAACAACAACAAAAAAAAAGTGTTAATGAATACATTGGAATAAATTATTATGCAAAGCAATACACTAAATGAGCTCTCCACAGCATTCTAAGAACTTTGGCTATTCCTCAACATGATCTTTAAGATCTACATTGTGGTTGTAGCTGTGGCTGTGGCTGAGGCTGCTGGAAAAATTTATTCTGAAGTCCACGCCAAGTAACAACTCTTAGATTAAAATGTCAGAAAACAGAGAATTGAAATTCCTTTCAATAGAACAGAGTATGACCCCTGATAATTTGAGTCATTTTTTTAAAAAATGCAGGGTTCTAATGCATGCAGAAGTGAAGAAATGTCGCTTAATAAGAGGACTCACTCCTGTCTAGTCATATCTGAATTCTGGATGTGCACATAAACTGATCTTACTCAAAGTGGAAGTCAGGCTTTATAAGTTGCCTGAAGAAAGTAAAGAGCAAAACCTGTTTATGTTTACATATTATTGTGGCAAGTTGACATTGCCACAATTGACTATTGTTGTGTAAGGAAGCACTCCCATACCTATTGATCTAAAGTAAAACATTATTATCATGGCTCATGGCTCCACTGGGCCTTTCTCATATGAGGTTGGTCAAGTGTTTGTTGTCAGATGCCATCCGGAGCTGGAACTAGCTAGGCTCATTGGGCAAAATTTTCAGGTTGTGTTTTCATTTATGTATCTGGTACTTCCTTTGACTTGGCTGGGACAGCAGGTAGCTGGATGGGCATTTGTCTTCATGTAACCTTGTGCAACCAGCTTAGACTTACCAGCATGCTGGTTTATGGCGCTGGTTTTTTGCAATGAACTTATAATGGCAGAGATGAGAACTACAAGGCTTTTTATGACTTAGGCACACTGTGCTACTTCACACTGGGTCATGTAAGGATATGACTACAAGAATGTGTTAGTCATCAGGGTCATATATGGACACTGTACCATGACGTCCAAGGTACTATGACTTCCAAGGGCATGATGAATATCTCTGACTTGTTGAACTGGGTACAAGTCAGTTCAGGAGCAGGAATCACCTGGTCATCAGTATGTAGTGTATTCTACCTTTTAGTCATATGTCACCATAATCACTACAACTAACTTGAGAACTATTTAGCTCATTTATGCATCTGCCCAATCTGTCATTCCCACAACTGCACTCAGTGCTTGTTTTCACCCCAATACATTCATGTAATTCTCAAGCATGAAATTATCTTTTTCACTCCTCAGCAATGGATCTTTCTCCAGCTACACATAATTGATCTCAAACGAAGTATTCTTCATGTGTGAACCTCTCCTTGTGTTGACTTTACTTATAATTTGTCTTCTAATCAAGGCCTGCTTTACAGCAGCAACCATCTGGTATGTCACCTACACACACCTGTGCTTTCTGCTCATTTCAGCCTCATGAGATTTGCATTTTAAAAAAGAAAACCACCATGATTGACAATAATAACAAAACAGCCTTCACCAACATCTTTAGTAGTTTTTTTAATCACAGAGAAGTTTGAGGATACCAAGTTCTCCAATTTAAAAAAAAATGTTTATGTGAAATTTTGGAAATACATGATAGAAGTAAAGCCACTTTTCCCCGTTGTACAGATCCAACAACTATTCAGACATTTTTCTACTGATAAAATAAAATTCCAGATAGGGTCTTACTATTTATCCCAGACTGATTTGGAACTCACCATGTAGCCCAGACGGGCCTCATGAGTGCTATCATGATTTTTATGTTAAGAAAAATTCTGTCTCCAACTTCTTTTGGGTTGAAGGAAGGACAATCAAACTTCTGTATATCATGTTTACCTCTCAGAAATTGATTGCTTGATTTTTAGAATAATTTCTCTTTTATTGCATCTAGCTACAATATAGAAAAAGTGTTAAAACACACGCATGCACGCACACACACACCCATCAAAAGAAATAAAATTCCTACACAAAGACTGAGTCAGCAAATTAATCCTTAATATGGATTTTTAAAAGATATTAATATAAGAGCTTGGGATAACCCAGTGCTAGAATGCTTGCCTAGCATATACAGGGCTCTGGTTTTCATCCCCAGCAACACACACACACACACACACACACGGTCTATATTCTTCGGTCAGGAATACTCAGGGAGGCTGTAAATAAGACACAATCATAATCATGTTAGTGGAAACATGGTCAGCCTCACTCTGGGTATATTTGTTATATTTCTAGATGTACAGATTTAGTACTTGAAATGTGAAGACATGAGGGGTCCTTTTGCAAAGTCAAATGACTTTCTGAAAGAGAATGGTTCTTAGATGAAAGCATGTTTAAACCATTTTCTTCTCTACAGCAAATGTTCCTGTTTTCCTGAGTAAAGAGAATGCTTGGGGGAGAACACAATGTTGTTCTTCAAGTATTTCAAGGACTGTCCTGCCGAAAAGATGATACTCTTATTCTCCAGGACAAACAGGTAGATATTACCATGAGTTGACTTTACAGCAATGTAACCCCAAAACCTCCCAAATTTAGCATATTTTTCTGAAGTAGAAGGGGGCCTCCATGGAAGACAGTGTGCTTCTAGCTATGGACAAAGTTAATCCTAGTTTGAAGAGACAAAAGAGAGAGTTTTAGAGCATATTGCTTCTTCACCTATATGTGTTTGTGCACATAGAGTTGTAAACTGATAACAGTGTTTTTAATTTAAGTTTTATTGTAAAGGTAATGTACAGAAGGGTTACAGTTACATAAGTCAGGTAATGAGGTGCACTTATTTTTGAACAGTGTTACCCCCTCCTCATTTTCTCCCACTTTTCCCCCTTGATAAAAATTTGAAGACCAGAATTATGGATGGCCCCAGAAGAAATGAAAAGACTCAAAGCAGCTTTAAAACATCAGAAATAATTACACCATAATCATCATTGTGGTATAATTATACCCACCAAAGCACTATAAAAATGAGGAACAGTTTGCACATTATTTTATTCACTTTTCTTCTAGCACTGATTGCATCAAACATTTTATGGTCACAAAAGATATTACTTTGAATTCACTAGTAAAATTCCAGCATGTGGAAGTTTTATTAAACACTTGATTTGTCTCTAGTACTCAGTTCTGGCTGCTCAATGCCTTTTTTTAAAATCAGCTGTCTAAAATCCAATTTTTTCCAACTCAACCCTTTACCATTGCCATTCCTTTCATGAGGGTAAGAATATTTGGCAGTGCATGTGAGGATTTCCAAGACATGAGTATGGATCATTGTGCTAGTCTATGGACTATGCATTAGATATAGTTATTTCTGGACATTCTAACAGTTGCTTCTATGGTTTTATGCTTTCCTTAAAATATATAAACAAATAATGAGCAAGTAGCCCCAGCATTTTAAGAAAGGGGGAAATTTTTTCTCTCATGAAGATTGGTTGGTGAATGAACAAAAGAAATTTAAATTAGCAAACGAATAGGAAATCATTTTTATTGTAAAGGTGATGTACAGCAGGGTTACACTTACATAAATCAGGTAATGAATACATTACTTTTTGAACACCCTCTCCCTCATTTTCTCCAAGTTTTCCCCCTCCTGACCCCTCTTCCCCCTCAAGTTGTAAGTTCATTTCCAACATAGTGTCTAGTGAGTATCACTGCTGAATTTGTTCATCCTTTGTAAGAATAGAGAATCTTTAGATTTTATTTTATGTTCAGATATTTAGAGTGTTCACTGAATACAAAAGCCTCCATTACTGGTTTCATGAATATGATGACTTCTTTGCATAAACCAGGGATCATTATTACATAGAAGAGCTTTGCCCCGTTTTGAAGGGTTCACGGTACAGCTCTCGTAAGAAAAGGGAGCCATATCCCCTTTTCCCCACACCATCACATTGAATTTAATCAATGTGCCCTAAAAGAACTCTGGAGAATCAGCAGACTGTATGCCATGATTTTACATGACTACCCAACAACTTGAATTATTTTTTTCCTAGTGGCAAAAATAATAAACACAAAAAAATCATCACTCATCTTCGTCATTCAGAGATCATATCTGTTAACAAGTTGGTAAGTACTGTTAAATATTGGATCTAAATTTCTCTTGGATTTCAGGAATGCATAATATTAAGGATTAAGAGTCATTAATAAGTCAGAAACCCAAATACCTCTGCTCTTTTGAAACCAACATTTGACCTGGATATAATTGCTAGGCATGCTTGCTAATGAGGAAATTTGAATTGATAGTGTTGTGGCAGGAAGAGGAGAAGTGTGTCCCATGAAAGCTGATTGAGCCCAATGAATATATTTACTGGAACATGAAATACATGTTGTTGTCTCTCATCAGGCTGTATCTGATGAGGCAGACTCTCTTGACCTTTCATAATACCCAGGCCTGCGGGTTCAAGCCAGCCATGAGCATCTTTTCACCATTTACCTTCAGAATCCAGGGCAAGGCCCAGCAGCAGATAGGCAGGGAAAGATGCTCTGTACATATCTGCTTAATGGATGAGCAAAACAGAGTGACCAAACCAAAATGCTCTTTACCCAAAACTTTTCCTCTTTCACTCCTAAACGGACCTAAATAGAAAAATATGGGAAATCCGGTCCAAGCCCTCAGAAGGCAGAACATGCGCACAACAGAATTAGCACTAACCTGCCAGTTAGAGAATCATTAGGCATGGCTGACCTTTAAGACAGAGAAAGAATTTAATAATAGTGTGTCTGGCTTTGGGCTATTCTCCATAATACAAATAAAGAAAGCAGTTTTAAAACAATTACAATATCCCCAAACCATCCTGAAAGCCTCTTTCTATAGAGTTCTAGAGGTAAAACTACTAGTCACAAGTTTTTAAGAAATAATTTTATACTCCTATCTCTCAGTTAAAAAATACAGTAGCTCTTAGAACTTAGTCTAGTTGGCTCTCAGCTTTCCTTCCTGTTGAAGATGATCCATTGCTGAAGGGCATTTATAACAAGGTCCCCTGACTTTACCATGATACTCCAAAGCAGCTGATAAGAACTCCTATTTAAAAAGTAATTAATTAACCAATTATTTCTCTGAGTTCTATTAAGTGTAGAAGCAGACATTCTGCAATAGATCATTTGTACAACTGAAACTTCATAAAGATGAGGAAATCAATGTGACCAAACCTGTTGACATACAATTTGTTCATTTCAATTACCTAATTATCAGTAGCTGTAGAGAAGGGTTCTGAACCAGGACTTTTCAGATCTTTAACACATTGATTGATAGAAATTGAGGGAGGAGTTCTGAGAAGTTGAGAAGAAACACAGTCTTAAATTTGTCTGTTTCCCAACAGATACTTAGCATTTCTCCTCAATGTAGAGCTAAGGTAACTCACAATCTCAAGCACTGCTACCAAGCCACAGATACTTTCATACCACATTTAAGTTCTTATAGCTCACAAAATATCGTAACGATCCATCATCACTTCAAAATTAAATTAGCTGTAAATTAGGATAATTATTTGATGGATGAAATGGGTAGTTATTTAGTATATTTATTAGACTGGCTAATTATTAAATACATTCAGAAGGAAACATATGCCCCTGTAAAAAGTACATTATCATAACTTAATCATAATAAAGCACAAGATAAAACCAAACTGGGGGAACTTCTAAGATTTTTGAATGTACTAAGACCAAGAAAGACTAAGGTGTCACTGGTTTGGACTTTGAAACCGAGAAAGGAGAATGGTAATGGAAAAGAAAACTGAAATAGAGTACATATATATTTTTAAAATAAATGTATTTAAATATCCTAGTTCTGTATGAATGTTACTCTCCTAACCTTGGTAAATGTGTCCTGATTGTTTTAGATGTTAAAATTAGGGAAACTGGAGGAAGAGTATAAAAACACTCTGAGTTATTTTGACATTTCTGTAAGTCAAAACTTACTCAAAATGAAAAATTAAATAATGGCATTTGAGAACTGAAGAACACAAGGAACCACCTATATTAATTTATCAAAATGTGTATGCTGTCTTGATAAAAGTAGTTCAATATACTTATTTCCTTTTGAAATCCTACATGTTGGATGATTTTGAAATGTTATCCTGAAAGGGGTTCAAATATTTCTTAGACAGCCAAAGAGATCAAGGAGCTAAATGAGAATCACTGACTGAGGAAAACAGCAAGTTGCAGATCCCAAATGCCAAAGTTACTGGTTTAAGACCTATGAGAAATGTGTGGCTATGGAAACTTGATTTTTTTCTGTCATGGAGCTTGAACTCAGGGCCTGGGCACTATTTCTGAATTCTTTTGCTCACGGCTAGAGTGCTGGTGATTAATTGGAGATAAGAGTCTCATGGATTTGCCTGCCTGGGCTAGGTTTGAACTGTGATCCTCAGATCTCAGCCTCCTGACTAGTTAGGATTACAGCCATAAACTAGCAGCATCCAGCTCAAAAACATTTTTAATTTGCATATTTTGGTCTGAACCTAGCTCTTTTTTTCAGCATCCTTCAACTTCACTCTGGAGATAAGTTCTTAAGAGAGGCAGCCCAGAATCACAGGTGATACCATCATACAGACATTTTCTGGCCATCATCTACATGCCCCATTCAGGGGACATAGCATCCTGCTACTCTCTGCCTACAACAGTGAAGAAGGTTTTTCTTTCTAGCATAGCACATTTGCTTTGAGTTGAGGTCAAGTTTAAAATTATCAATCACCTTCTGGGACATTTGTTTCCCAGATTAGTTTCTAAACCACTTTAACATGCACACATGGGCTTTATCCTTCTGCCAGGCAATTATGCAAAAACAAGCTTTGTAGATGTTACTGGCCACCTCTGTGCTGGCAATGGAGCCAAATCAACAAATGAATGTCACTGGAAGCAACACGGTGATATGCCTTTAGGAATGGATATTTATCCAAGTAGTGTATGATACAAGAGGCAGAGAGAAGAAAAGATGAGTGCCAAGAAAGGAGCGAGGAAGAGGGAGAAAATGCAGACAAGAATCCAATGTATATACAAAATTAAGAATGGGTCAGTTGCTGGTGGTCATGCCTCTAATCCTCACTACTCAGTCAGCTAAGATCTGAGTATCACAGTTTGAAGCCAGCCTGGGCAGAAAAGTCCTTGAGACTCTTATCTTCAATAAACTACTCAGAAAAAGCTGGAAGTGGTGCTTGGCTCAAGTGGTACAGCACTAACCTTGAGCATAAAGAGGCTTAGGAACAGTGCCCAAGCCCCAAGTTCAAGCCCTAGGACCAGTAAAAACAAACAAAAAAGAATGAGGGAACAGATAGGTAGGGAAAGGATGGGTAAGAATGTTGAAAGGGGTAACGCTGATGAAGATATATTCATAAACTGCTGTGTTAAATGGTAACTCCTTTGTACAACTTCTTAGATAATCAGAGAAAAAGAAAGGAGAGAGATGAAGAATTTGGGCCACACCATCACATCTACTCTGAAGATAGCCATTATGTCTGCATGACTAATAAGGAATGGGGCACTTGGGCAGCAAACCTTTCTGTTCTTCTTCTCTTCTGACTGGAAGAGTCCATGGAGATCTTACTGGAATAAACTTGAGTGACTCAGAATCAAATCATGGGTTTGCTTTAGTCCAAGGGTAGAAAAACTTTTTTGTCCAGTTTTCTTTATAGTTGCCATTTGTCAGTTGTCATACCACTTAAGTTTTAATAACTATTCTGTATGTGTGTATATCACTAGCAACACAATTAGTTTGCTTTGATCCCTGTGCTGTGTGTGTCTGTGTGTGTCTGTGTGTCTCTGTGTGTGTGTGTCTGTGTGTGTATGTGTCTGTGTGTGTGAGTACTGGGGCTTGAACTCAAGTCCTGAGTACTGTCCTTTAGTTTTTATACTCAAGACTGGCAGTCCATCACTTGAGCCACAGCTCTACTTCTGCTTTTTACTAGTTAGACATGAGTTACACAGACTTTCTTGCCCAGGCTGGCTTCAAACTATGATCCTCAGATTCCAGCTACCTGAGTAGCTAAGGATTACAGGTATGAAGCTCTGGCACCCAGCTTGAACACTGTTTTAATGTTGTATTTGGGACTTATTTGATGTTCATATCATCAGCTTTTCTTTTTGAGTATTTTTTATTGTTATTGTAATGGTGGCATGCAGAAGGGTTAGAGTTACTTAAGTCAGGTATAATGAGTACATTTCTTTTTGAACAGTGCCAATTCTTCCCTTGTTTTCTCAGTTTTTCCCTCTCCTACCCACAAGTTTTATAGTTCATTTTTAACATAGTATCTAGTATATATCATTGCTGCATTTGTTCATACTTTGTCCCACCATTTGTATGCTCCCCCTTGCCCTCTCCAAAACAGATAAACTTACATACAAGACAAAAGGTACAGAGAACAAAAATAGCTACAAAGGAGAAACAAAGAAGCAAAATAACAAAACAAAAACCTCTCACAGGATTCTAGACATTCACACAGTCAGACCAAAGGAGACTATCCTTAGGAGAGGATCACAAAGGCTTAATAGCTATGTACATAGATCATAGAAAATGATGATGTTTATCATCCATTTTTGAAGTCTGTTTTATGTTCTGTAATTACCTTGATATTTATTTGAGATTCTGTTTCTGTGAAAATTGCTGTGCTAGATGCGTAGATAAAGGCTGGAGTGAAGTTACTCTCTGTATCAACCATCAGAGGCAAAGTCATCAATGTCACAAGGAATCACCTCATCTCTTCTCATGTCATCTTTACTAGATCCCAGAATTTCACTACTGTGTTAATACTTTTGCAACATGTATACTCCCAGCCTGTCTGCTACTGCCTGTCCTTTGATCATGGCAATATAGGCAGATGGGCTGTAGAAAAAGCATGCATGTATGTCCAATCATGTACTCATATGTGTCTTGTGTACTCCATAATAGGTATTCCTTGCTTATCCTTCAAAACTCATGTTACTATGATTCACTTAATATAAATGTAAGTTGCTGTTTTTTAAAAAGTTCCACAAAAACTCCTTTCACAGCTAGAAAATGGGAATTAGAAGCAGACTATTTGATTTTAAATTCTGAACTCATAGCTCCTAGGCTGTGCTGCTCTGTGCAAAGGGAGAAGTCACAGGAAAACAAGTAAATATGGAAAAGACAATTTCAGGAGGTGACAGTGGCATGCAATGAAGGAATGATGAGCAACATGGAAAAAATAAACTGCACAGTTGTGGGTATGATAAGTGGTGATTTCTTGGGAGACATGAATGCAGTCATTCAGGGTAATGAGCATGAACCAGCCATTGCCTGATGGGCCAGAGAAGTCGTGTAAGGAATTAGATGAGTCCACTTGAGCTGGCACAGTAGATACCTTAGACTCAACCATAGAGGGAGTTTCTTTGTCCTTTATCTCTTCTGCTTTTCAGTCTGGTAGGTGATTTTTTTTCTTTGTGTACTGCTTTGTATACAGACACACAAAGAAAGAGCAGCAATCTCCCTAAAACTGACATTTCTTAAGTGTGGTTAGATGGAAGTGTCACTTTTGTGATAAGAATGCCCTATGAATGAGCTAGTGGCTGAGTAAGCCTGGGAGGCTTTGGGGAGTAACAAATGGTACTCAGTGAAACCCTGCTGAATTGTCTTAGAACAATCCTCCTCTACAGCCTTCATCTACAGACTGTGGGGGAGCTTCCTTGGAGGCTCTGTATGCTGTCCTGCACTGGATCTCAAAGGTACTGGAGATCAACAGGAGGGCTGTCATGGCCCAGTTCTTTCATGCTAGAGGTGGATTCATGCTAACTCATAAAACATTTGTAAATCATCCACATGGCCTTTTCAGGCCACATTGTCTCTGTCATTAAATAGTTGGTAGACATAACTGAGCACGCACAGAGTTTCAAGTGCTAGGCTAGCTTTTTTCATGGGTTTTTCTTGTAGAATCCTCATAACCACCCTAAGAGCTAGGTAGTATTCTCATACTCATTTTGGAGATGAGGAAATTGACTCTGATTCATATATGGGGTCTTGATGGACAGGAATGCTTTTCTCTCTGAGTTGGTATGAGAAATAGAGTCTTTACAGAATGTTTCCAGTTGGCCCTTATTGTCTCCCCTACCCAACAGGTTTTGGATTTGCTTATGATTTCAATACTTTTCCTACTATGTATCAGCTTTCCAGGGTCCTCTGCAAAATTAAGATCACTAAAATGAATAGTCTACATCCCCCAATTTATATAAGATAGAGCCTTCATTGGCCCACAGCCTGGAGAAGATAAAACCAGGGATACTACCCTCCTGTGCTCATTCAAGTAAGTCCATAGAATGGATTAAATACTGGACTCCCTCACCTAGTGCTTTCTGAGTTAATATCTGTGAGAAATTGTGTGAATTGGAAATAGGCATAATGTAGGAAATAATTCAGCTCTTTATGAAGCCTTAGAAAAGGAAGTTATTCTAAAGGAGGAATTAAGGCCATGTTACAGGAGAAATGGGTCTTGAAGAAAGCAGAGATGCAGCAAGAGCTGGGGGGGGGTACTTAATATATGCAAATGAACACATGAGAGAGGTCAAGGAAGCAGGGTTGACTGTATTCCTGCACCACATGGGATGCAGATGCAAGGACTTTCTCTGGGATTTCACTTAGCAACTCTACTCCTTTCTTTATGGAGTGCTCATGGAGTGCTCTTCCAAATCAAAGCGTATCCTTCACCTTATATTATCTGATATCCCTCAAATTCATTCATGCATTTTTAAATCTCATCTCTTTACTACTTTCTGTTCTGAGTTTTCCTCAGGTAGGAGCTTGAAAAGAGGTGAGGGCCCAGATTTCATTTGGGGAATGTATCCACAATTAACTACACACCTCATTCCTCCAAATGCACATCCAAGATGCTTTGGATAACCATGCAATGGACTAGCCAGGACTCAGGAGAGCCACTGGTGCTTCAGTTTGTGACATTTCTTTGTGATAGATTTTTCTCCCCCTAGGAAGGAAAGCGTGTGTCATGGCAGTTCCCCAGTTTTATGTTTATAACTTCATGGAGAGATTTAGGACTTCCCTTTTATATCCCTCTGGAAGAAAGATTTATTGGCCTATTTTGACTCAATCAAAAGCACAAAGTAATAACACGGCAGCCCGGACTTGCCAATTGGAATATAAGGTTTGGTGTCGTTTGACCCTAGTCCCTAAAGAAGGGAGGCAGGGTGGCAGATGGAATCCTAGACATCTATGATACTTAATTCACTATCATCAGAGTTTAGCCTCTCAGGCAAGTATGTCATTGAATTTACCAAGTAGTAAATGATTTTGGCCTTTTGAGCAGTTGCCTTTTGCTTTCTGCATTAATATAAAAGTCCTTGACTAAGGACTCAGACCTCCTTCTTTTGTCTTTCTTTCCTGCTCTGTTTTCTAGTTTGCTCCTTGCTCACATCTCCTCTTCCCTCAAACCTTCCTAGATTGTGTTGATCCATAATGCCCTGCCTTTCCTTCTTAACAATGTGCCTTTTTACTTCTTTCTCATTTGCTGCTTATACTTCCAAATTAGCACACTTTCTGCCATTGATTAAGCCAGAATATAATGGTGACAGACATCCCACTGTCTCATTAATTAGATGTTTTATTCTCCCTTCTTTATTTCTAGCTAGATTACAGAACCCAGGACAAGGATTTTACTTCATATTTCCCCTCTCCTGTGCCTCGTATTATAATAAAGTCAAGTGTATCATTAAAATTCACTATATAACAAATCATCTGAAAGCTTAGTAGCTTAAAACAGAAGTCAATTCTTCTTAGCTCATTCCTCTGTGAGTTGACAACATGGGCCAGATCATCTGCTCTGCTCCCTTGTCCACTTCACTCCTGAATTGGTCACTGTCTTGTCATCTGACCACTCTGATCCTAGGAGTTGGCTGGCAGCTGACTAGAGTGAATGGGGTGACTGGGCTGAGTGTCTTTCCTCATCCAGAAGACTATCCCAGGTTCATTTATATTCAGACATGCTTTTGAAAGAACTGTATCACATTTCAATTTTCTTAAAAGTCAAGGCTAAAATAATAGCTTAATAGGTTACGTTAAAAAGGACCAGAAGGGTCAAAGTCACACAGACTATACAGCTTGTTCTGATAACTGAATTAGGGTCAATTTCCATGTTAAACTCTCATTTCACAGCATTCTTACCTGTCCTGCTTCTCTGACAAAGCACTACTAGTACATTGTTCCCTGGCTCTCTCAAGTCTGACCAGAGCCATGTGCCTCAAGCACTGGGATGTATTAGTTTGGCTTCTCCCCCTGATTCAGAACCTGAGATGACCGGTTGGAAGAAGACTGTTTGTTTGGGTGGTGATAAGATGAAGCCCTGTGAACGTGTGAACATGGTGACACAGTAGGGAGCAGACCCAATAAAGAGTAGGTACTTCTGGGAGCATCTGGACTCCACACTGCTGAGTAAGCAACATCCAAGTCAACACTTGACTTGTCGTCCAAAGATGTCAACTCTCTTTCACGTGCCAGGTAATATTGCTTGCAACTCCATAAGCTCCAAGGATACAAGAGAGCTCCTGCAGGCAAATGGTTGCAGGCAGAGCTTCTGGTGAGCTCAGATGAGGAAGGGGATGTGGAATATGTGATCAGTAGCATCTACCACACAAAATGCGTGCTATGAATAAACACAGGAAAGAGGATCTACAAGCAAGGATTTGAGCTATTGCTTTGTCATGCAATCATGATTAATGAAATAGTGACAAAACATCTACTCATTGTACTCACCAAGAGCCAGTGGCTCACACCTGTAATGCTAACTACTCAGGAGGCTGAGATCTGTGGACTCTGCTGAAGCCAGCCCAGGTAGAAAAGTCTGTGAGACTCTCAACTCCAATTAACCAACAAAAAGCCAGAAGTGGAGTTATGGCTCAAGTAGTAGAGTGCCAGCTTTGAGCAAAAAAAGTCAACTGAAAGCTTGATGCCATGAGTTCAAGTTCCAGTACCAGCATAAAACAAAGTGAAACAAAACAAACCACATCTATACTCGTTGTCTTGGTCATTCCATCTGGGAAATAAATTTACTAAGCTAAGTTTTTGAGGCAGGTAAAGGTATGGAGTTTGAGGGAAACCCTTCTATAAAGAGAGAGGACATAATCATGAGATAGGAACATTTGGATTTCTTTTCCCATTTAATATTGTCACTCTGCTGTGGATGCCTTAATAAAAGCTCAGTTTGATTTTTAATTGTGAGAATGAAAACCAAAATAATCTTCTCTCCTCATGTAAACATACCCGAGACTTTTAGTTAAATTCTGCTTCATGAGAAACTGGTTTAGAACATTTATCTTTTTTTATTGTCTATGGATTGTTTATTCTGTCTCTACTGGGCTCACTTAAAAAAAGATGGGTATGGCTCTTGTCCGTGAGATGGGTTTTTGTCTACTCCTCATGCTTCTCTCTGCCCATCTACTGGAAGACGGTCTTCTCATGGAGCTCTCGGGAATGGGAGAGGCAAGGCAAAGAATTCCAAGACATGGACACAAGAGGTTTTCCTTTGTTGTTTTTAATGTACTATGTGATCTTTTTGTTTCTTTCATATATTCTTACCTCTATGGTTGTCACTGTATTTGATTTTGGTATCCTGGTATTGCATATACATTTATTTGAATTAAGGAAGGGAAGGGGAATAACAGAATGGTGAGACAAAGGACAAGGGAGAACCAATGCAACAGCGATATACACAAAATATATTGGAGATGATTTTTACAACTTGGGGGTAGGAGGTGGGGGAGAGGGAAAGTAGGAGAAAAATGAGGGAAGGGTAACAAGTTTGACAAGAAATGTACTCATGATCTCACTTATGTAACTGTAACCCCTCGGTATATCTCCTTGATAATTAAAAAAAAAAGAATGTGTACAAAACTGGGGGGAGATGCTGGAAGGAAGGGAAAGTGGGAGAAAAATAAGAGGGGGAGGTAACAAGTTTGACTCACTACTTTACCTACATAACTCTAACCCCTCTCTACATCACCTTGACAATAAAATAGAAAACAATTTGACAAGGAAAAAAAAGAATACAAGCATATTTAGAATCTCCATTCTGATGTTATTCATTAATATCCCATTGGCCATAGCAAATTTATATGAGATCAGGACAAAATCAAGGAGTGGAGAAACAAACTCATCTCAGCAGGAAGCTGTAATAATAGCAGAGGCATTTAATTCTATGATCGGTAGAAAGAGAAAACCTGGGAGCAATAATCTGAGCCATCACACTCCATTATTATGCTCAGTCATCTTCCTCATGTACTTAATCTTATCCATTGTGTTGGTCTCTTCTGAACTTTGTTGCTCTGTCTGGGCTGGTCTGCCAATTGGGGCTGATTCCCACTTGCTATGACATTTTCAATCTACAGAGAAAAAACCCATAGGTGATGATCTTGTCTTGCTGCTACACAGTTGTGATCCAGCTACTGTGAGTGGGAGCTGGTTTCTAATAGTTTATGGTTGACCTCTTCTCTGGAGCTGTTAGCAAATGCAACATTCCCTCACTTATGAGACATCCTATCCTGGATGGAAAACCAGAGACATGAAGCAAGCCCCTTTGCCTCAAGGTAAGGACAATTTGGTAGTGTAAGGTGTGATCTAAGACCCCGTGTAAAGCTGGCTAAGGCTAAAGTTATCTTTTACATTACATCTTTGGTTATCTATCTCCTTCTTACTCCCTGCATTTTTCTCTTGAGAGAACACTGTCAAAAAAAAAATCCACATGCATCCAAGTCCTCTCCTTAGGCTCTGATTCTAGTGCATTTGACTCCCTGGCTACCTTTTAGTATCTCTTTTAGTCTATATGTATCTTTCAAAAACCACAACTACATGTTAGATGAGTTAAAATAAAAGGTAGCTTTACCCAGGATGAATACCAGCAACCTTCTCAAATGAAGTAGCCTGCATCATCTGAAATATTTACTCCAGGAATCATGGTCACTATACAGCATCTTACAAGATAGTCACATTTTTATAACATTTCCATTATCCATAGTTTGCAAGAATAATTCTGTCTAGACCATTGGAGTTTGACCTGGCTAAGCCCCTGTAAGTTCCTAAAGACCACCTAACTACTGCTCCCTTTCTTTACATGAAGACAATGTTAACCTGGAACACTAGGGAGATTATATTGATGTCCAGAGAGGAAGTAAAATGAGCACGGATTTGAAAATGATCTTTGTTCAAATCATGGGTCTTCCATTGGTCAACTGTTTTCTTGTGTAAGCTGTCAACATCTTAAACTCCTAGCTGTTTCTATAAATTAAAACAATAATACTTGGAGGACAATGTAATTCTCCTCTACACTAAGAAAAACAGCACTGATTGCCTATAAGGCTGTGAGCCTCTGCTTATATGGAAGCTTTTCAGCTGTGTTCTGAACCGGAAGATTGTTTCAGATAGAACTCATGAAGTGATTCATGACTATGAGGCTATCCCAAACCAGTATCTCTAAGAGGATGGGCTTTTACTCATTAAGTACTTGTTACCTGTCAATCAGTATAGTTAATATATTTGCACAGATAGTCTGGAATTCTATCAACAATCTTATATCATTCTATCTCTTGTCTCTTTGTAGCTGTGGGCAACTCACTGTTCAAATGAGTCCTTGAAGACTTTTTGGTTATTGACTTCCTTCTCAGAAAACCAAGATTTGGGAGAAGATGGAAGAATTAGACTGAAATTCATAGAAGTGTGTTTTGTGGAAGGACTGGTTGTTAGAACAAGCAACCATTGTGCCCGGTGATTAGCTTTAACTTCCGATGGCATATTGTTTTGATTCCTGCAAAATGTATCTTGATCATGTCTTCAACACCCACTGGTCCCAACAATTCTCCTAAAAGTTCATTATGTTCCAATTCCCTTTGTCTTCTCTATCCAAATTCTTCCTCCAGACTCTTGTTCATGTTCAATCTTTCCTTAAATAAATTGCTAGGAGTTTGGGAATCTAACCCTCATTTAGAGGAAAAGGGAGCAAAAAGATGAAAATACCCTCCTCTCTTTGACACCCAGGAAAATATGTGATGACAACTATGATTTTCTGTAAGGTTATGTGCTGCTAGTTGCATTGGGGCTTATTAGCAGTGCCCTGGTTCTAAAATGAGAGCTGCACGGGTTTTTCTTTTCATATCCATATCTTTCATTGGCACCACAAATGCTATATAAATCTTCAGCCACAAAACTCTGCTCTGCAATTCCCCAGGCTGTTCATTTATTATTAATTATGATCATTATTTATATAGAATTGGAGAGTTTTACGTCAAGGCTGAGCCCGGCTGAAACATAAAATGGTGCAAGGATTAACTCAGCAGCAAATAATACCATGGGCCTGTGGTCTTATTTCACCCTATTTCCTCCTCTCTCTCCCACCAAGGGTACAGATAACAGGTAATCGGTGAAATATATAGGAACAGTAGAGACAGAAAGCTGAGGGAGAGGCAAGCCTTGCGTGAGTTTTTATGCTCTGACAAGTTTGCTTTTGAAGATGCTGAGAGGCATGGAGTAATCAATTCTGAAATTTTAAGGTTGGATTAATACATCATTTTACATATGAATTTATATATCCGCAGTCCAACATTATATGTTAAGTATAAGGAATACAGGGATGTTTGTATTCCTTCCCTCTGCCCTCCTGGCTGAATTCAAGGTCAAACCTGAGATTAGGACAGAGTCTAGATGTCAGGTAGAGAAAGATAGTGGACAGAGTCTAGATGTCAGGTAAAGAAAGCTAGTGGAAGAGGAAGACCAGGTAGCCAGGGTAGTAGTAGAAGTGGAAGAAGGAAGCAGAGAATGATTGAAGAGGAAAAAAAACCAGGATGAACTTCCTTTTTCACAGAAACCACAGCAGTTTTCCAGCCCCACATTGTTGTGCTGATTCTTTCCTGGAAGATGAATTCAGAGAGTGTTCCCCCAACCATATGACATGGTGTCTGCTCTACTTAACACACACAGCCCAAGTTTCCATATGACAGGTCATGCTCTGAGGGTTCCCTGCATAATACCAATTCATTTAATTACCTTCAGGAACTCCTCAAAATAAGCACGACTGTTGCTTACTGTTGTTCTTATCTCGTAGGTGGGGAAACTGAGGCATAATAAGTTTGCTTACTGATCTATTCATAGGACAAGACTGGGGTCTAACAAATTCCAGGTGGTCTAGATCCTCTCGATTACAGTAGATTTTGTCATGGAGTTGTCACAGTCCTACCCTTTGCCTCATTGTATATCCAATTACCCTTTACTCATCCCCAAAGAATGAATTGAGCACTGACTGTATACCTAATGCTAAAGACACACATCAAGAGGAAAGAAAACTTATGACCACCAAGGATTTAAGGCCCAGGGATAGAGAGATAGAGAGTAATGGCCTAGTGGCTGTGGAGTTTTCTGTTTGGGTGATAAAAATGTCTTGGAACTTGATGGATGACAAGTAAGCATAATGTATATAGCAAGTGTCACTGAATTAGTCAGGTTAAAATGGTTAATTTTATGTTATGTATCACTCTGATCTTCTCAACAGACAATGAAAAGGGAATGTTGAAAGGGAGAGCTGAAAGATGTGTTCATCTTTATCCTAATGTAGCAAGGGTGGGATTCTAACAGAATCCTACACACAATGTCTACATTAATGTGAAGACTCCTGGGAGCCCAAAATTTGTTCAGCCTTAGTGTTTATGGAAGCTTTCACTAAGAGCTCAACTTAAAGCTGAACCTTAGCAAACATCACAAACCCAAGAGCCTTCATAAGCTAAGAAGGTAACTTAAATGTGTTGTCAGAGAAAGGTAATGGGGCGGGGAGGGGGGTAGTAAAGATTTTTGCCAAGTAAAGTTATCTGTGTCCCTCTGGGAGACATTCAAAAGTTAAAAAACTTAAAGTATTGTGGTGGTCAAAAAATAAACTTATTTTAGCCTAATTTGAATCTATCTTTGGTGGATTGTCATCCCTAGACTTCAAGGATGAGAAAAGACACCATTCTGGTGGGTGGCTTAGTCAGGGTTATCCTCAGATTTGGTTGCAGGGAGTTTAAGTGGAAGGTCAGGGAAGTCCAGCCTGGGAGTTGGGAAAGAAGGACAAAGAGGATGTGTTCTAAGCACTAGTCTCTAGTGGGCAACTAGAAACTGAGCCCCCTGTTGAAAGCTAGGAGCCTGTGTAAGATAGACTTCAGAATCACAGCAGTTAAAGGGCAAGGGAGCTGAGACCTGTATGCCTGTTCCCATTTGCCATTGGTCCCCTGGACTTTCTAGTGCTCCTCTTGCATAGCAGGCATAGAAATCACTATCAAGGAGAAGCCCACAGAAAAAGAAAAGTGAGTCATACAACTAGGTGCACAGGATAGTAAAGTTGGGGGATGTAGGCTGGGCCCCAACACACTGGGTATAGTTTTGGGTTTTGGTTTTTTTTTTTTTAGTCAGTGTTTTTGCAGCAGAAAGAAGTACAAGTAGCCAAGGAAAAGTGGAGCTGGGAGGGCTTGAAGGCAGAAGGCCAGGCTCTACTTCCAGCACTTTGAATCGTGTTGAGAATTAATTTGTGGCTACAATGTTGGCAGTAGTACTGAGGCATGGTCGGCGGCATCCTAACTGACTACCCCAGACTTGCCCTTTCCCAGACTCCAGTGAAATTTTCCACTTCCTAAGCTTGGTGCTTCAGTCTTTCTGTTGTCTCTGGAGAGTTCCTGACATTTCTTCTGCAGAAACTGCTTCTCTACTTAAATGAGCTAAAATTCATTTTTATCAAGACCCTTACTAGTGTAAGTGTAGGATAAGGAAACAATTTATGGTAACAATAATACTTAACTTGGGGCACCAAGATACAAATGCAAGAAGATCGTGGAAGCAAACCAAAAGCAAAGTTGACAAACGAGAAACAGTCCATCAAACTAGGCTGACAATAGAAAGTTCTGGACAAATGGCAGCTATCATGTCACTCCTGAGCCCCCAAAATAGCTGTTCTCAAAATGGGAGTTCCATCTGGCTGCTTGTCTTTGACTCCTCGCCTGTAGTAATTGTGTATCAGGACTCCCAATAGAGCCTTTTCAGTTATTTGAGGGTGCTAAGTTCACCAGTGTGTTAATCTATTGATTAAACTGATGGATTAATATCCATTGAAGAGTGCAAACTCCGTGGGCAACTAGAAGGTTGGTTGGAGGAAGTAGATCATTGAGGGTGTGCCTTTGAAGGGTCTACTGTCTCTGGGCAGGTAGAAACAGTTTTGCTTCTTCATACCTTTCCACCATGATGTTCTGCCCCATCATAGGTCCTGAAGCAAATGAGCCAGCATCCATGGGTTGAAATCCCTGAAACTGTGGGCCAGACACATCTGTCCTCCTTTAAGTTGTTTCATCAAGTATTCTGTCACCACAGTGGAAAATCTCGCTAATCTACCACAATTCTAACAAGCTAGCAGGTACTGACAACCCTCAATTCCTACAGCAGAAAGGCAGTAAATGGCTTGTTTACATTCTGTGTGTCAGGCCTCTGGCTTCTTCTAGGAAATCTTGACATGTTGGTCCAATTCAAGACTCCCCTCAGATCACACAATATCCTTATTTGTTCTCTTTACAGAAACATACAGGATAACCAAATATAGTTCAGAGAGGTATTAGAAAAGGAACAAATATCACATTATTCACTAATAACCACTGTTAAAATTATAGCATTTGGCAGTGACTTTTCAACCTTCATGCAGGTTCAAAATTATTTGAGAATCTTTCATAAATTATAGACTCATCTTTCAAGGATTTGACTTCTGTTCATCTGAAGTGTTTGTTCTAGGCACTGGTATTTTTACAAAGCTCTCTAGGTGATTATAAAGTACAACTAATGTTTATAATAATTGGTTACATAGTCACATTATAATTACATAGCTGTAAGAAAGCACACCTTCGAGCTAGGGACATAATTCAAATGGTAGAATACCCTGCCTAGCAAGCATGAGACCCTGAGTTCAAATTCCAGTACTACGACGAAGAAGGAGGAGGAAAGGGAAGGGGAGGAGGAGGAGAAGGAGGGAGGAGGAAGATGCAGCAGTAACAATAGAGTGCTAAATAAAACTTGTGCTCCTTAGTTCTGAGTAGTGTTTTAATTGTGTCAGCACCTAATTTAATAATTGATTATTATTTTTAATTTATTTCCTCCATGTTTTTCTCATCACAAAAACTCTGCCTTCCCTTAAGTGGAAATAACCTGAAAAGCAGCAATCACATCATATCCTTTAGCTCCCTTTTTTTTTTTTTTTTTGGCCAGTCCTAGAGCTTGAACTCAGGGCCTGGGCACTGTCCCTGAGCTTCTTTTGCTCAAGGCTAGCACTCTACCACTAAGCCACATTCCCAGCTCCATCCTTTTGCTTCTTGTAAAACCTTGAGCACAGTGCCACATTTTCAGGGGATATACAGTGAGCAATTTGGGTTCTGTTAAATAATAAGGAACATTTCAATATGTAATGAGAATCAGCAGAGAAAACTTCCTGGCAATTTTTAGCTCCTTCCTCACTGTAACTCTAGTGAAACGTTGCACTGAGATTGTTCAACAAGCTCTTCCCAATGGAATTTTTATTCCAAGATAAATAATCAGCTACCTCAATAGTGCTGACTGGAGTGTGGCACATTCTCTCGAGTAACTTCTTGTTTGAAAACTTTTTTTTTTTTTCTCGGTCGTGGGGCTTGAACTCTGGGCCTGGGCACTGTCCTTCAGCTCTTCAGCTCAAGGCAAGCGCTCTACCACTTGAGCTACAGTGCCACTTCCGGTTTTCTGGTGGTTTACTGGAGATAGGAGTCTCACGGTCTCTCCTGCCCGGGCTGGCTTTGAACCGCGATCCTCAGATCTCAGCCTCCTGAGTAGCTAGGATTACAGGTGTGAGCCACCAGCGCCCGGCTTGAAAACTTTTATAACTGATACTAAGTCAGGAGACGTGATCTTCCTGATACAGATATCATCATTGGCTTAAAACACTTAAAAAATTCTGAATGCTAAAATAGTGGGTGCTAGTGGCTCATGCCTATAATCCTAGTTACTTGGGAGGGTGAGATCTGAGGATTGTGGTTCAAAGCTAGCTTGAGCAGGAAAGTCCATGTGACTCCTTTAAAAAATGTTATCTTTATTTCTTTTTTCTAATTTTATTTCATTTTTTATTGCAAAGATGCTGTACAGAGGGGTTACAGTTACTTGAGTAAGGTAATGAGTATACTTCCTATCCAGCATTGTTACCTCCTCCTTTGTTTTTCTCCCACTATGCCTTCCCTACCCACCTCCCAACTCCTCCCTTCCCCCCTGACCCTACAACTTCTCCCTTCCCCCCTCCCACCCCAAGTTGTAAAGTTCATTTTTAACATAGTGTCTTGTACGCCTCGTCTCATTGTTACAATGGATCAACCTGTATCCTTGTTTCAGCATTTTGTTATTTCACATCCCCTCCCCAAATTAGAAAAATGTATATACAAGATGCAGGGCACTAGAATCAAATACAGTGACAACAGGGAATGGAAAGACTTGTAAAAAATTATATTACATGAAGTAAGCCAGACTCAAAGAAACGTAGGTCCCATGGTTTCCCTTATTTGCAATAACTAGTATATATCTAGGATAATCTTACCAGACAAGCAGAAAAAAGCTATGCACATATGGTCATATAAGATGATGCTAAGTGAAATGAACCCCAAGATAGGGACACAAGAGATTTTTTGTCACTATTGTTTTTAATGTACTATGTGAATTTTTTGTTTCCTTTGTATGTTCTTCCTCCAAGAGGCTCTTTATCTCCAATTAACCACCAAAAAGCCAGAAGTGGTATTATGGCTGGCCTTGAGCAAAATCCTCAGGGATGGTTCTCAGGCCCTGAGTTCAAGCCCTAAGGATAGTCATATATACACAGAACACCCTGGATATTTACTTTCTTTCTTCTCTAAGTAGCTTTAGAATTAATTGCAAAGTTTTCACCAGGCCTCAAAGTAGAAAAATAGTAATAAGTTCTCCATGCAATTAAGTCTCCTAGAAACAGATGACTCCACGCATTGTCTGTAGTGGTTCATCTACCATTTATTTGAGCTGATCATGTGGTCCCACATCATCAAAGGCCTGTTAAAAAAAACTTGGCCAATTCCAGTGGCTCACACCTGCAATCCTAGCTACTCAGGAGGTGAAGATCAGGAGGACTGAAATTCTAGGCTAGCTGAGATTTGATCTCAACAAAGAAATCTGGGTGTACATGCCTATCATCCCAGATATGATGGCATAAAGAGAAGATAATTGTCCAGGCCCACCTCAGAAAAAACTGTGAGACCCAATCTCAAAGGTAAACCAGAGCAAAAAGGGCTGGAGGTGTGGTTTAGTTGGTAGAACTGTTTAGCAAGCATGAAGCCTTGAATTGAAACTTTATTACCACTCTGTCCTCCAAAATGTGACTACTGGTCACTTGTCATAATTTGCACTCAATCCAGGAGCGATTAAAGAAACCAGATCATAAATTATGGACATTTAAGAATCAGACATACCTCACTTGGTGAAGGAAGGATATGCAATAATCAAAATGTACCAAGCCAGTGAACATGGGTAGCATAAATCTAGACATAGACTAAACCTTGGCCTGGAGAAACTAAAATATGGCAATATTTGATAGAGTTGTAGGTTGTAGGTACAAGAGTAGAGATATTAATTTAACAAAAGTGCCAAAAGCCCAGTCATGGACACCATAAAACATGACTGAACATAGAAACAGACTTCACAGGCGTCAGATCAGAGACCAGTAATTCAACCTAGCACCTTGGCCCCAAAGTACCTCACTCTCTAGCTCATGGATGTGTACATATTCATATGAACACACACACATAACACCTGAAATTTCACCCAACAAATTATTAAAGTATTCAAATTCAGAGGTTGAGATATTACTTCTAATTTATATCTGTTCAACATGGTGGTACATATCTGTAATCCCAGCATTCAGGAGGCTGGGGCAGGAAGGTGGTGAGTTCAAGGCCAGCCTGAACTACATAATTAGACCTTGTCTCAAAATAATGTCCACAATAAGGTTCACAAATAAAGCCTGTAATGGAGTTTTATCTATCTATCTATGAATGCTACATTACATAATATAATATATTCAAATATATTAATTTGACACATTACTTGGTCTATTAATATTAATATATTTAAATGTATTAATTCAAATATATAAATATATTATGTTACATATATCCTTATTACAGGCTTTATTATACACACACATACACACACACACACACACACACACACACACCAGATCCTGATGACAACAACAATCTGTTAATTTGTGGTAGCATACCGCTGCCTCGTTAGAATAACAGACCATGCCAGGGAGCCCCTTCTGTGGACATGGGTAGAATCTGTAGCAGGTCTAGGTCCCAGATGAGGGAAGGCCAAAGGTAAAACAAGCATACCTCTCAAGTTGTCTAAGGCAGGTCTATTGTTGGTTGTATGTTAAGAGTTCAGTTTACAGATTTGTTGAGTGGATCTTCTTTCAGGATACCTCAGAGCAACTTCTTAAAGTTGCATTGACCCTCATCCCTGTTCTAATCATCTACACTTCCCTGGGATTCAGAATCCAACATCCCTTCTCCTTCTCCACCTACTCTGAGAAAGAAGTTGCCTTCCCAGCAGGCTTTGGAAATACTTCCTGCAGCTTCCCAACCTATAGTGTGAATCTATAGAAGCAGCAGGCAACTTAGGAAGAGTGGAAATTTAAAGAGCTCTGCTGGTTGGCACTGGCTCTGAGATTAGCATCAAAGGCTAAGTAAGTAATGTTCCTAATCACACAGTCATGCAGATAGCAATTAGGACTGCATTACACGGATTACTCATGTTGAGCTGTGTACCTGAGATCAAACTCAGCTAATTTTCTACTCTTATTTTAATTCCATCAATTAGAAAAATAAATTGCCAATAAGAAGTCATCTTTTAAAAGGGTTTATTTTAATTTTTTATAAAGTACTTGGGGAAAAGCCCAGAGAAGAGTTTCCTGAGTGACTGCTGATTTATAAAGGTCGAGAGAGAGCTTTAAAAAAATGTTCCAAATAGAACAGAACTCTAAACCAAATTGGAAAAAATAAAAAGCAATAGGACATGGTTTCCTGGTATCTTCTGAAACAAAGAATTATAGTTTAGGATGGAAACACATATGAAAATTGAAAATTAGGTTGAGAATATAATGTAAATGAATCCAAAGCTTCACTCCAGCTTTACCAGTAGGTCCCCAAGCATGCTTATGGTTCAGTCACTCAGTCCCATGGCAGCCCCAGGCTCCCTGGCTGGGTACAACTATATCTAAACAGTCCTGGACCAGCAGAGCCAGGGACCACTGGACAGCCCCTGCCTGGCACTGCCCCTCCCATGCCAAGCTGAACCTTGTGGGCAGTAGTGGCTGAAATGGCCAGGTGGCCTAGAACCTGCAGATCTAAGAACAGGTGCAGCAGACCCTGATGGGGAAAGGCAGGAGGTTAGTGGCTAAAAGTTGTCTTGGAATAGTGGTCCTCAGATCCCCAGGCCACTGGCACCCCACTTTTACAGCTCTTTTACCCATATCAGTGCAGTCTCCAAGACTTAGGGTTCATTCACTGATCTGGAAAGTCAATGCTGGCCCAGGCCTATCAGAGGCAGAAGGAGCTCAACAAGCTGGAGGAGCAACTTTGCATCCAGGTCCGGGAAAACCAGAGCCTCCATCTCCAGAATCTGGAGCAGCAGGAGCGGCTGTGGTTTCTGGAGCAGCAGGCCAAGGTGTGGAATCAACATGCCGGGGATCAACACAGGATCCTTGAGACAATGGAAAGAGACCATGAGACCACAAGATGCACTCTATTGCACAACCGAGAGCTGAAAGATCAGCTGGCTCAGCTGCAGGACGCCTTCCACAGGCTGAGCGGTGAGAAGGAGGAACTCGCCAGTGTGTGGCGCTCAGAGCAGCAGGTGAAGAGACATCTGCAGGAGAAGCTGGGCCAGCTAGAGAAGAAGTTAGGAGACTTGGAAGAGATGGCTGAGTCAAAGAGCCAAGCAGCTCAGAATCTGCAGGAACAGCATGACTAGTCCCTGGGCCAGCTGCAGGAGCTCAGAGCCACCTGTGAACAGCACATGGCCTCCATTGAGCAGCTGATCTCAGAGAAGGAGGCCCTGCAGCAGTACCTGCTGAATCAGACCCAGCTGCTGGAGCAGCTGAAGCAGGAGCAGGTGAAGAGCCACAGGGTCTGTCGAAAGTTACAGAACACTCTGAAAAGTCTGAAAGTCACCAGACATCAGAATGAGCAGCTGAGGGCCCAGCTGAGCTTCCTGGCTTTTCCTAGGGAAGGCAAAGGAGTGGACAAAGCAGAGAAGGGTGAGGAGGTGACTCCACCTGATGTGACTGTCCCCGAGGACGTAGACAACCCACAAACCATGTGGGATTTTTATCTTGATGCGATGCATGTTGCTGAATCAAAGAAGGAGAGGCTCAGCCGGCAGCTGCGGGAGCAGCAGGCCCGCTGCAGTTGCCTGGCTAACCTGGCAGCCCAGTGCCAGATAAAGCTGGAGCGCCAGACCCGCTTCCCAGAGAGCCGGAACCACAACGTTGCTGGGGAGAGAAAGCAGGACGCGCAGGCACCCAAGAAAAAGCTGAAGATCTGCTTCACCCACAACCTGCCCCGCGAGGTGGACTATCAGAAGCAATCGGATGAACTCCAACATGGATGCAGCCAGCTGTCAGAACACATGACCGCCATTGCAGAGGCCACTGTATTCTCTGAGGGACAGATGGCAAACCTGGATGAGCTGGCCCAGGAGAAGCAGGAAAAGAAGGAATCGCTGCAGGAGCTGCTGTGGCGCCTTGCAGGTGAGGGCGCAGGGCACCAAGGCCAGATCCGGGCAGCCGTGCAGACCCCTGCTGCTGAGGCCGCCTCAGACGTCCCAGGCCCCACCAACATGGAAGTTTTGGAGGAGCGGCAAGCCTTTGGAGATGTGAAGTTTGAAGACAACCTAGAGGCAGCCCAGAGAGAGGCTGTGGTGCCTTGGCCCCTCAAGGACCGCTCTACAGATCAGATCTCGCTGGCGCAGCCTAATACCCAGCACCTGCTAGAGCTTGCAGGCTTGGATGACCACCCCTGATTCCCATTGTTCTACAGGACGGATGGGAATGACGTATTAGAGATAATTATTGCCTAAAACCTAGCAGCTTCCACCTGGAGAAGTGGACGCTTGTCCTCTACAATGCACTTTGGGCCTTGACAGCTGGGTGGCATTGTCTCAGGACTAATTCTAGTGAGGTGTGGGGTGAGGAGTGGTTAACTGCAGGCTGGACAGAACAGAGGCTGCTCCAAGGACATCTAACTCCATTAGTTGCCAGGGAAGGGGCCCAGGCTAGGGTTACTACAAAGAGAAAATTCTTTGCAAAGGAAGGTGAAGAGCAATGGCATAGTTTTATATTACTATTTCATAAAAGTGATAGTAATTGTTTCATGGCATATTTTAATAATACTATATGTTCTCAATTTCATGGCATATTTAATAATACTGCATTGTCTTAATTTCATAACATATTGTGTTAATTTTTATACAATGCAGTATGGTATATGTTGGTACAGTCATAGTACATTCACTTGCACTTTTGAAAACATATTGAACTTTGTACTAGCAATAGTGAATTTTCCTCTTTTTATGTTAAAATGCCATAATGGGGATATTGTGGTGAGAAAATAAGAGTAAAAACTGCAGAAGATAAGAAAACACTAGTAATGCTCAAAGTTTGGGGAAGAAATGTGAATAGAACAACTAGAGCAATGCTGCAACTGAAAAATGTCCACCAAATGGAGTACAGAAATGTGACCCTACAATAAGAATATAGCATGAATAAGTATTCCTAGAATATCACATATCTCAATAATTTTCCAGTGAAACATACCGCAATGCTGAATGTTCTTTGTTAAATAAAATATGAAGATTCAAAGCAAAACCTCACGTGAAAAGATTGGTCATTTCTACTGGTCCTTTCACTAAGCATGTATCAAGCATTTATTACCTGCTGTGCTCTGAGGCAGCGGCTTCACAGCAGAGGACCTGCCTGCATAGAGCATGTTGTTTAAAGACCGTCTGCAGACTAGGTCAATACAAAGTTATTGCACTAAGATGGACACAGTGGGTGTGAGAGCAGCCATGATGCAATAGATTGACCTATAGTAGGCTTGTAACAATAGTTACCCTCTTTTAGGAGCCTAAAAGAGTGGAATATACAGTTAGCCACATAAAAGAGAGTAAAGGGCTCATTCCAAGCACAAGGAATGACCTGCATAAAGATCAGGAACAAGAAAAGACTCTAAAGGACAGAATACTTCACATTCAGGACTCAGCAATAACCCTACCCCTTCCTATAGATACAAACAGTATTCTTTCCAGGTGATTTGCAGTATGTCTTAGAAGATGAAAATACTTATGGCTTAAGTTAAGGATTTACCAAAAGAATACAGGGCTGAGACCACAGCCTCTTGGCCTCTCTTTTGGCTTCAACCTCCTCTACAGTCCCTAAGCATATGTTATACAGAGGGAGATGAATTAATGATGATTCCTAACTAGAATCTAAGCATCATGAAGGTAAAGAGCAAGTATGAGCTGTCAATGTTTGTAACTATGCCCACAGCAATTACTTGACACAGGCTAGAAAACAAAAAAAAACATATGAATGAATAAGTGGATTGCTTCCCCTGCCCTTTCAATCCAGGGACCCTATCAATCCAGGGATCCTATCATGCCTCCAGGGAATTCTAAGCTCCGTGCTCTTTGTACTTAGTAATCTCTATGGACCAAATATTTAGGTGCAGAAGAATGAGTGAGATCCAGTACTGGAAGGCTATCTAGACCAGTGTGAATTGGATTAATTTAGAGCAGAGCAGTTTTCCTATTTTACCCAGTGCAGCCAGAATTATGCAGTTTCTCTTTAACGCAGGCTTTGCGAAGAAACAACATGCATTATTTAAAGATCAGCAACCAGAATAAACACTTGTAAACAGTGCATATCCATTTGCAAGCCAAAGATTAATATAATAATAATGCCTCGGATATGAAGAACAGCCAGTGAAATGAAAACCTGGCTAGGAGAAATTGCTTTCCTTCTTTGGATGAGAGTCACAAGAGACCAGAGAACAAATTATTTTCTTAGCTTTAGGTCCTTCAGGGCACCAAAGATTCCTGAGAAGGATTATGTATCATGGAAAGTGTTAATGTATCTTATGACTCCATTTCTCTCTGATGCATACTCTGGAATCAATAAAGATGCTTAGCAGTTAAGAATTTCATTAGGCTACTCTGCAATACCAGGAATCTTGTAGATGTATATAACACCTATCTTCAGCAACTTCTTTTGAAGCAATTATAGAAGATGATCCTGCTGTATGGACCCAGTAAATCATGTCGATTTAGGTTGCTTTTCTCCTTTGGGATTCATTGGGCCTTGGGTAGGATAGACCTTATGCAAGTATTCCAAGTTTTATATGCTTTGTAAATACGTGGCTCCCCTAAGCATCCCTTGAAAGATGAGGAGAAAATAACTACTTTTTTTCATGGTACTAGGATCTGAATTCAATAGCACTATGCCTTGCATCTGCTAAATAAGTGCCCTACCAGTTGAATTATGCTTTAATGTTTGTTTGGTGCTGGTACTGGAGCTTGAACTCAAGCCTTCACTCTGTCACTTGGCTTTCTTGCACACAGCTGGTGTTCTACCACTTGAGATACAATTCTAGTCTATTATTATTTTGGTTAATTGGAAATGAAGCCTTTCAGACTTTTCTGCTGAGGCTGGTGTCAAACTGAGATCCTCCAAGACAGTTTCTGAGTAGTTAGAATTACAGATGGAAGCCACCAGTGCATGGCTCCTTCAGCTTGTTTTTGGTTGTTTTCTTTTCTTTTCTTTTTATCTTTGGTTGATTATTTAATTTGCTTTTTTGAAATAGGGCTTTGGTAACTTTTCCCTGAGCTGGCCTTAAACTGCAATCCTCATCTCCATTACTACACTTTAATGGAGAAACTAATATTTAGCTAAGAAGATTGTACAGGGAAACAAAGAACGTTGGTTAACTCTGCAAGAATGCAAAAAAATCACAAGGCATTCAGAAAGTCTTTTTAAGAATCACTTCATGAAAGACTAATTCTCAGCAGCTGAGAGTTCAGAGGAAGGCATTTCCCATTGGGACTTGTGTATTCTGATAGTTAAATTTAAAGGGAAAAAAGAGATTGGCAGGAGTACTAAAACTATTCCAAGAAGCACCCAAGGCTGACATAGTATTTGTATCAATTGTGAATTTCCTATAATACTAGTCTGTTTCAAATTTATTCATGACAAAATGATCAATTGCTGGGTGCTGGCAGCTTACACCTGTAATCTCATATACTCAGGAGGATGAAATCTGGAGAATTGTGGTTTGTAAAACAGCAACCACAGAAAAGTCCTAAAGTCCTTCCAAGGAAGCAAGGAAGGAAGGGAGGGAGACTGGGAGGGAGGAATGAAAAGAAGTGATGTAATAGAGAGATTGAATGAATATTATCAGATAAAGAAATGAAGGCCAACAGTCTTCCAATACTAGGGGCTCAGTTATTACTGCAGAAACATTTTCAAATCAATGTGTTTTTTTCAACTGAAGTATTTTGTAAATCATGTAGTCATGGAATATCTTGTAGATCAGTGTAGAATTATTTTTTGTGATTTATCTATCCTTTGATCACTTAATTATATTAGGGCCTTTTGCTAAAAACAACCTTTTCTAATATAGTACTTAGCATAAATCAAGATTTCTGTAATACCCACTAAAAATATGGAGCTAGAAAAATATACAAAAGTCTTTCACTTCAAAGCTGAGCTGCTATCTACATATTTGAGTTCATTTGGCAAAACAAGAAAAATTCTCATCTCTGAAAATGAGTTTTCTGAAATTCTCACCCACCCGTGTGGTGCTATGAGAGTTATCACAGCCCTGTGTCCAGCTAATTCTCTGGCGTCATGAATATTCTCTGCATATGCATAGGTCAACATACTGAAGAGGCAATTATCTGAATTCTAGTCCCCAAGGAAGCTGACATGGGTCAGAGGGGTTAGGGGAGGAAGAGAAGGAGATAGGTTAGTTCAATCATGCATATTTGCTCAATCTTTTGGGTTTACTTTGCTTGCATATGCAGGATTTCCTTACAATGAACATTTAAAGAGATATAGTATGTGGTTCATTTTAGATGAATTTTAATTTTATAGAATAGAATACAATTCTTTTGCTGTGCAATGCAGACCAACAATCATCCTGATTATATTTCTCATTTCAATTTCTGTTCTACAATCTTGAATCAGGCTTCATGCCAGTATGAATCTTCTTGTCTTTTCTCACCTTTGTACCTGTCAGCCTATCAGTCATTTTCATAAAGTTAATAGAAAGATTATAGTAAGATCTATCAGGAAGCTTCTATGGCTTGATAAACACCCCCTCTTCCACCTCCATACTAATTAATTTCAGCTCTAATCACTTTATTCTTTGTAGGAAATAAAACACCTAAATTTGGTCCTCATAATCTTTGTCTACCTTCAGATTCCTAAAAATAATCCAAAACATGCATAAACATAAGGTTCTGAAGAAGCAGGCTTTATCTTTTAACGCTTTCTACCTGAAAATTTCATTGTTGGAGAAAAAGAGGCTAAGCATTCTCTTTTTAACTGGGGAAATATTTCCTAGATCTTTGTGATGCTGCTCACACAAAGTAGATGTTCATATTTTGGTTTCAGATCACATTAATTGTACTATTTATTTCTTTTTCCTTTGAGATCTTTTATGTCTGTTGCTGCTGTCTCCTGAATACATTTCCTATTAGCAGGAAGCCCTAGATGAGGAACAGAATCTGAGGTTCAAGACACTGATGTCTAACTTTTGTTTGTGGATAGCCATCCTCATTTTAGCATGAAAAAAGTAAGACAAGAAGTAATGGCCTTTTGTTCAGGAGGTTACCTATCAAACTTTTAGGATATCTTATCCCAAATGCTTGGATGCTAGGATCGTATAATTCCAAAGGAAATGTGTGTGTGTGTGTGTGTGTGTGTGTGTGTGTGTGTACACACATGCATACATACACACACAGCCTTACTGAGTGAGTAAGGCTGTAGTCAACCTTCCTATTCTTAAACATCTTTAACAGAGCACCACAATGATTGGAGCCCTGGCTAACAAGCCAGGAAACATAGATTCTAGTCCCTGACTAACAATATATCTAGGCATTTGACCAACGACTGGTCTGGTCACCTTTCTGTTGTTTGCCTTCTTCATTTGTGGAATGAGAAGTTGAATAAAGAAAGTTACCTATTTTAGTTTTAACAAACAGAGCTGCTATAATTCTGGGGTGCTCTCCACTTCTGACTGCGTTTCTCTTTCTTTGCATCATGCAAATATAGAAACTTTCAGCATACAGACGGGGAGAGACATGTTCTGCCATCTGTCAGCCCTACTTGGGAAAGAATGTAAGACAGCCAAGGCAGGTAAGGATTGTGAAACTTCTCCTATATAATCAAGGGTAGACAGGCCAGCATAGGCTCTGCAGCTCCAGCTACCTACCATGCTGTACCACTTCATGGAATTCTGAATCAATGTACTCCAGGTTAAAGGGGCTTTGTAGAAAGGCGATTCGAATGACCCTGTTCTCTACTTCAGTGGACCACATTAGACCCCAAATAGACTTTCTTAATGGTTAGGTAGATTAAGTTGGTTGAATTTTTAATGGGATGAATTGCTTTCAATGTTACAAAAGCTATTGTGATTTCTATGGATATACTTTGTAGCCTGCAGTGTCAGGTTTTGCTTTTCATCTTTGCCAGTTTATGAGGGCAGTAACGATCCTTATTCAATGTACATAAAAGTTTGTATTTTCCCAAGTGAAATATAGTGCAGTCTTGCAACTGTCAAGTCTGTAACATGAGAGAGAGATATACCTGTCATTTTTGCCCCCTCCTTCTCAAATTTTAAAATGAAGGGCTATCTTGTAGATTGTCAGTCTTAGGCTGATGAATGTTGTCACATTCAAATAAAGGGACAAGATTCTTGTCTTGAATTCTTCTTGCTCCTGCCAGATGTCAGATGCATTTCTGATATTACATAGGTAGTCACAGGGCAGCAAAACATTCATAAATATGCAACAGCCTAGAAAATTTTTGCCTAAGTAGTTTGGTAGAAGGAAATAGGCCTGCAAATAGTATTACTATAGAACAGTACAAGATCATAGGATTCACCAGCTGAAGACCATGTACTCAATAGAAACATCTGTGATCAAGGTCTAAGCCTCTATTTTTATATTTTAAGTTCTTCTACTATGACTGGAGTTTGGAAAGAAATGGCAAGAAGAAGTTGGAAAAAGAATAGTCTCCTAAAGAGTTAGGGGAAGCTCTCTGCAACATCATGTTCGTATTATAGAAAAATGAAGTAATTTCCCATGCATTTTCTTACACCTAAGGAGAATACTTTTCCCCATATTCTTTATCTAATAGGTGACATGCTCCTCTTAGGATGATCTACAAACTCCATCATGAATGAGGCAATATTAAAATATTATGCTCTACACAGGCTTTAGTTGAGATCTTACCTGTATTCTGTTAGCCCAAAATAGAGTCTCTCTCTTTATCAATAGGTCCTAGCTTAGACATTAAGTTGCACCAGAATTCTAGCTTTTCCCTGATGGTGTCAAGGAATCCTGATTCCCTGAATCAAGATGATCTATTTAAAGTATTTTTGGTCCTGAATTTACAAAGACCTCATAAAATACAAAACTGAAAAAAAATGTACTCACAACAAATATCCATTCACTGAGTAAAAAGGGCAGTTGGGAACAGGATTCATTTTCCCCTGTGGGTTAGGACTATCTTCTGCTGGGTAGGAGGCCTAGTTTTTGTGATATATGGAAATACCTTGAGGATAATTGTAAAAGGTGTTGTACCGTGGCCTTGGGATGTCAACCCTTTATCTCCATGCTGTCTGTGGGCAGCAGCTGTCAAGAAGTAGTACTGGCTGCCAAGAAAGCCTTGGCTTCATCAAACCAATATCTTCCTGTCTACAAGTTGGGTTAGCTTGGCCTTTTCCAAGTTCTCTTCTTTTTTTCTGTTCCAGCAAGGTTTTTTTTACATTTTTCAAATTATTATATCTTTAAGTAGTTGTACAAAGGAATTCCTATTCTACAAAACAGTGTATGAGTACAAAGGTGACAACATTGTCACCCATCGCTCCTAACCCATCCTTTCTCTCACTTTTTTAAAAAAAATGAGATTAGTTGATTACATAAATTTCACAGTATTGTAGAATAGTGATACTTAAAGTCACAAACATTTTAACCTTCACAAGGCCAATTGTCATTGTCATAATCTGAATTCTATGAGCTTTGACAATACAAATTATTTCTTCCACATCTGGGGATGATTACATTTCTTTCCTTTTGCTTAGTGCTGGCTGTTCCCTCTTTCCCTCTCATTCCTCCCTTCCAATCGCTGTCTTTGGGGTACTTAGTTCTTTTTCTTCTATGTCCAGTGCAGCTGATGGGCCCCTTTGTTGTATGTTTTTCTGTTTCCCACTTATTCTGTTCCTCCTACTGGCTTCTTTCCATTGCATGCATATATCTACCCAATGATCAAGAACATAGAGTCATTTAGCAGTGACAAAGTGGTTGGCTGTCTTTTGTTTCTTGAGTTCTGTTTACTTTGTCATATCTTCTTACATTTTGGCTTTAGCATCCATGTGTCAGGGAGACCATGTGCCATTTGTCTCTTTGTTCTTGGCCTACTTTGCTCAAAATAATCTGCTCTACTTCCATCCATTTCCCTGCAAATGCCATTATTTTATTTTTTCTAATGGCTGCATAATATTCCATTGTATATAGACACCACAATTTTGGGATCCACTCATCAGTAGTGGGGCCTCTGGGTTGTTTCCAATCTTGGCTATTGTGTACAGTGCTGTAATGAACATGGAAGTGCATATGTCTTTGTATACTGGTTCTTGTTGTTCAGGGTAGATGCCTAGTATGGCTGGTATGACTGGGTCATAGGGGTGGTTTATATTTAGCTTTCTGAGGTACCTCCATACTGCTTTCCAAAGTGGTTATATTAGTATACATTCCCACCAGCAATGCAGTAGGGTTCCTCTTTCTGCGCATCCCCTCTAGCATTTGTCGTTGGTCGAATTTAGGATGTGGACCATTCTGACGGGGGGTAAGGTGGTATCTCAGTGTTGTTTTTATTTGCATTTCCTTTACAGCCAGGGATGATGAACATTTCCTCATATTTTTTTGCCATTTTTGTCTCTTCTTCTGAGAAGTCTCTCTTTAGTTCCCTTGCTCATCTCATGATTGGTTTGTTAGATTTGTGAGGGGTTATTATGGATATTAGACCCTTGTCTGATATTTTTCTGGTAAATTTTTCCCCCAATTAGTTGGCTTTCATTCTAGTTTGGTTGATATTTCTTTATCTGTGCAGAAACTTTTTATTTTAAGGTAGTCTCATTTGTCGAGTCTCTCTCCAATTTGTTGTGACCCTGGGACTCTGTTCAGAAAGTTCCTGTCTGTGCCTATAAGTTCTAGTGTCTCTCCTACTCTGTCCTGCAGTAGTTTCAGAGATTCAGGTTTGATGTTAAGGACTTTAATCCATTTTGAGTTGATGTTAGTGCATGGTGACAGGCTTGGGTCCACTTTCAGTTTTCTGCCTGTGGCCACCAACAATGTACAAGCAGAAAGGGAAATCAAGGAAACAACCCCATTCACAATAACCTCACAAAAATACAGTATTTAGGAATTAACTTAACCAAAGATGTAAAGGGTCTATTTCATGAAAACTATAAAAGCCTAAATAAAGGAATCATAGAGGATACCAGGAAATGGAAAGATCTCCCATGTTCCTGGATAGGCAGAATTACCATAGTGAAAATGGCTATACTGCCAACATTGATATACACGTTCAATGCAATTCCCATTAAAATCCCAATGATGCACTTTACCAAAATAGAGAAAACAGTCCAAAAGTTCACATGGAACAACAAAAGACCTAGAACAGCCAAAGCAATTTTAGGCAAAAGAAACAACGCAGGAGGGATCACGATACTGGATTTCAGGCTCTACTATAGAGCCATAATAACAAAGACAGCTTGGTACTGGCACAAAAAGAGACCCAAAGACCAATGGAACAGACTAGAGGACCAAGAAATAAAGCCACATATATACAGTCAGATGATATTTGACAAAAGACATACAGTGGAAGAATCATAACCTCTTCAACTATTGGTGCTGGGAAAACTGGGTGGCCACATGCAGAAAACTGAAAGTGGATCCAGTTTGTCTTCTTAACTCTTCCTTCTATACCATTCTCATCTCTCTGTTTTTCATACCCAGAGGTCACATGAAAAAAAATGAAGCTAAGATTATTCTATGTTGACTAATGGTTGAGTCAGAAATATACAGGCTGTGTAACATTGAGTCAATTACATATGTTGAGTTGTCATGGAACTGCTTTATGGTTGATGGAGTCTGGTTGGTGCCTTGTTTTCATGTCTGATAGTCTTTCATTAGATAATGTAAAAACTTCTATTGGTTATCATGGAATGGTCCAGTCAATTGGCTTGAATCCCAGATTAGCTCCATGTCCTTACACTCAATACTCAAGGCACTATTTACCATAATCACAAGTAATAAATTCTTCAAACTTTAAAAAGTTGTTTTATATTGAAGATTTATTCAAGACCTTGCACATACTAGGCAAGCACTTTACCACTTGAGTTATACCTCCCAGCCCTGCTGTGAGCTTTGGAGAGGCAATAATTCACAAAATCCAATTTACTTTTCAAATTTTCCTAGATCTTATCTTTACTAGAAGATGAACTACTTCTTTTTTTGATATGCCTATGATTTAAAATTGTAATTCTGAAAATAGATCAATTCTTTAATAGATATATAAACTAGAGCTCATAGGGCTACATTGAGGATGAAGAAGTAGAAGGTACAATATACAAATGCATATAACTTCAAAATACTCAGGCTGCTTGTGTAACACCTTGTGAGAAGTCAAGCTGGACTGTTTACTTATCAAAAAAGCATTGATTCTCCTTCAATACTATCTCCAAATGCAAGTTATAAATTATCTGTATAAATTAAGTTGTTATACTACTGGAGCTACCGCCAGTATTTACATACGTAACTGCATGTGTAACTTTTCATAATTGCTTAGACACAATGGTGACATATTAATTCCACTTAATATTATCTTAAACTCAGATAATATCTTAAAGGTACTGATGTATTAGCTTAAGCTCAATGTGTTTAGAGGCTTGTTCCAAATGTAGATTTGGGAGTCATTTAGGTCCACTGAGTTTCAGCTAACAGACTGCAAGTTTCCAGAAACTCACAAAGGACAGCTTAATAGTAAACTACCTTGGGACTTCTTGAAGGAAAACTATATTTTTCAACTTGTTTATCATGAGGTCTAGCCTTACCTGGACACAAAAGTCATTTACTGGTATGTATTTATTTTGTTAAAAGGTTGAGTGTACTGACCCTCTCCATTCAAATGTGCAAGATCTGAACCAGCTTCTTTCAGTGCTTTCAGCCTGAGGTTTGGACTTGCACAGAGGGCCAGGCAGAGGGGCCTCTGCAGAAGTAGCTGAGCTGTGCTGCGGTAAATGTCATGTTTGCTGTGCTCCTGGAAAAAATGTAATGAAGCATTCTGCACACAGGCAGCAGGATGCTGACATTAATCATCATTGCTGACTTCTGGGCTGTAAAGCAGATGGCAGAACTCATGGGTTCTCACGCAAGCAGGTGAAGGTCATGAGGTGATCCCAATTGTTTTCCTTAGCAAGATTCTTCCTTTGCTGATGTTTTTACCTTCCTTCTCGAAGGACAACTATCATGGAAAATTTTCAAAGCTTTACATCAGCTTTTGCCTGTATGGAGATGTGTCTATGTGAAACTAACTTTACTCCATAAATCCACTTTTCTCATGTGAAAGATTAATAAATATGGCAGGAGCGATCCTCTTGAGGAATACTCAAAAGGAATAGAAAAAGGGCTCTCCAAAAACATAATCCAAATATATTAGTCACTTGGAAAATAGAATTTCAGGATCTCTGAAGCTCTTCCCTTCCACCAGTCCTTTTCTTTCTCACTGTATTTCCCTTGCTGTGAAAGCACCTGGTATGAATTCACATTGGGCCAATCCGACATTATACTCTCCTGCCACCTTCTATATGGCATCTATTTCACTCTTAAGGTTGACCAGCTTGTACGCTTGTAAGCAGCATGGAGATTGATGGTTTTGAGGCAATGTGATTCCTCTAGCTTCCCCATCCATCATCCACAGCGTCACCATTACTCAGTTTGGGGGTATATTGAAGAGTTTTAAGATGGTGTTAGACCAACCAGAACCATTTAATTGTTCTCAGAATACAAATGTAGTTGGCCAAGAGGACTGGCAGCTAGACTTGCCTTTTTTTTCAAAATATGTGAATGTTTTGCTTGAGAGCTAATTGTATACAGGGAATCATCATTCCAAAGCCAGTCCTTGCACACATGGCACATAGTACAGGATCTGGATTCAGAAGACCAGAGCCAGGTCTGGAATAGTTTGGATGGCAGAGACTACCCAGGTTTGAGGGTCACATGTACAGGTTCTTGAACACTCTGGGAAGCAGACAGATACCACTACTGTCAGTCCCACAAGTGCAGTTCTTACAAAAAGAGAGACCCTCAAACATGAAAGAGCCTTTTATCACTTTGAAAACCTTTATTACTGTTGAGAAGTAGACCTCTTGCACCTCCTAATGATTTTATTAAGTCCTAAACTAACTGAACAGACTCCTTTTAGTGCCTGAAACAAGTCATTTGGATTTCTAAACTTCTCTAAAGAGCCTATGTACCTGTTAATTTGTATATAAGTGTGAATAAATTCAAGGGTAGTTTAGTGACTTCTTATTTTCTAAAGGTGATAATGCTCAGTTCTAATTCTCACTCAGGATGCAACCTGTGGGATGACTCTTCCACAGAACCAGAACCCAAATTAGTCATTCTAAAGTTAGGAAAACATCCAGCCAATGAACTAAGCAAAGGAGCACAATACAAGATTGTCCTTCCAAAGAGCTAAACATTCTTTATGCAACCCCTGAGATGTTAATCAAACACCTATTCTTAACAACTGCCTTATGATAAGTGAAGGGGAGTTAAGACCATTGGAATTTGAACCTTTAGAACCATTCTTGTTTCCCTGCATAAAGATGGGTACCCTGCATTCCATAGGTAGGAGGGCATGTTGCTGGACTGTTCTGTCTGTAGGGAAGATTGTTTTTCATTATACTACCTGCAACACTTTGAATATTTGTGTCCCTGTAATAGTTATGCATTGAAATATCACAATAAGATGGTATTTGAAGGTAGAGATCTTAGTAAGTAATTGAGTCATGAGACTGGGAATTTCATGGATATTAGTAATGATCTAATAAGAAAAGACCAGGGAGCTAGCTTGCTGTCTTTGCAGCATGTGAGAAAACAAAAAGAAGTCTGTTGTCTGCAACCTAGAATAGGGTCAGTTTCCCAGAATCTGGCCAGGCTCACATCTTGACCTTGGACTTCAAGCTTGCTCTGTGAAAATTAAATCTCTGTAATTTGTAAGTCACTTAGCCTATGATACTTCATTATAGCAGACTGAACTAAGATATTATGCAAATCTTCCTACCCCATAACAATTGTGACCAGCTACACACATTTGTAAATGTATTCACAATAGAACCTGTGGTCATCTATTTAGGCCTATAGGCATATTCAGTGATTTTGGTCTACCTCACCCATATCTATTTCTCATTGCACAACTGGGTTTCTCTGCCTACCAATTTATCTCCCATACCGTTTGTAAAATCAGTGGATTCTGGCTCACACATGTAATCCTAGCTATTCAAGAGGTTGAGTTCTGAAGATTATAGTTTGAAGCCAGCCAGTAGGAAAGTCATTTATCTGCAGTTAACCATCAACAGACTGGAACTGAAGCTGTGGCTCAAATGAGCAGAAAATGCTAAGGGACAGCACCCAAGTCCTGAGTTCAAACTCTAGTACTGCCACAAAAATAAAATAAGGTGGCTGAAGTAGATTTTATTTTTCTACAACAGTTGCAATATTATCTGTGATTTTATAATGGTCATCCTACAAACATGACCTCAACATTCCTCTCGTTGAGACTAGATATCTTCCATCCTGGAACACACTTAGAAACATGTCCTTGCCATGATGAATAAAGCCTAATGGAAATAATGCTACACTACTTCTTCCAAGACTAGATCACAGAAGAGCTATATATGTCTGCCTTGTTTTAGAGGGTTTGTTCTTAGAACCTAGATCTATGCAAGAAAACCAAAGTAGCTTTCCCAAAGAAACCACATAGTGAATTTATGTGTAAGGGTCCGAGCAAATAGCCCAGCTAAGACCCAAACTGCCAGGGGAAAAATATTTTTAAAACACCAAGCATGAGAGTAATGATTCCTCAGATACATCCAGCACAGCAACTTAACTACACCCATTTGAATCTCCCCCAGTAAGCCCCAGACACATTGTGAAGAGATAGTCATTCTTTTCCAAACTCCTGACTCCCAGGATCTCTGAGCAGAATCAAATGGTTTTTTTATGCCATTAGGTTTTGGAATTGATTCTTATACAGCAATAGTAACTGGAATATCAACAAGGCTTTATAAACCTTGAAACAGAAAATCATATTCCATCCTGAGATTCCTTTCATGCCCCGTAAACCTCCACAATGGTCCACAAGTTGCAAACTTCCCTGGGAGCTGGCTGAGAATTACACCAGCTAAAACTGGCTCCTGATAAAGACTTGACCCTTAACCGGGCACCGGCAGCTCATGCCTGTAATCCTAGCCACTCAGGAAGCTATGATCTGAATGACAACCATGGTGCCAAGCCAGCCTCAGCAGGAAAGTTCATAAGATTCTTATCACCAAAGGAAAAAACACTTAGAACTGTGGCTCAAGTAGTAGAGCACTAGACTTGAGTAAAAAAGTTATGGGACCATGCCCAGGTCTTGAGTTCAAACCCAGTATTGGTACACATGCACACACACACACTCCCACACACATATACACACTCTCTCTCTCTTTTAAAGATCAATTTTTAAAAATAACTGTCTATCCCTACTAAACGCACTTTCTCAGTGGTAGTGTCTCAACGGATTATATTCTCTTGGGAAAAAACTATCAGAAAGGGAGAGATTTGTCCCTTCCTTTTAACTGTGAAGGGTCTCCTTTACGTGCCATAATATCCAGTTTTATTGCTCAAATTATCACTAAGAAGAGAATCCATCTCTCTGTCAGTGACATTGATGTTCTACTCTTAACTAAGCTCTCAGACACAAACTTTTCTCCCTACTCATCACTGAAAAAGAAAAAAGGCCACCAATTTCTCCTTTCTCTGTCTTCACACAAATAAAGTTCTACATATTGTCTGGCTTTGTTTCTCCTTTGCAGGTTTCAGGTAGGAGGAGTACTCACAGTATTTTACTCACATCCAGATAATCAGACCAAACTCTTGTCATATACCTTGTCCTCAAATCCACTTCTGTGGAGTTTGGTGGTAAATAATGCCCACGTGCTCCAGTGTATCTTATCAACCCCAACAAGAAAGGCCCCTTCAACAGAGAGGACTCAGAGGATTAGTAAATGTCTTCTATATTGAGCCAGAGGAAAGTGTGTTTTCTTCTCTTTTTTTCAGAACTAGACACTTGTTCTTGAGAATGACAGTATGATTCTAATCCCCAGGTGTCAGAGAAAGCAATCAAAGCAGGAAGTCAATACAAGGCTCTCATACTGCCAGGCCACCAAATAGGGTCACTTGGACATGAAATGTAGCATTAGTGACAATAGACATTGTGGGTTGGAAATATCTCTGGAGAAAGCAGAGGAGATGTCCAAAGGCCAAGTAATAATTTAAGACAAAGAAAAAAGAATTAAACCTCAAGAAATTCACAAAATGCTTACTAATAATCATTATTCCATTTATTCCACCAGATGGTTTATCTATTTATATCTTCAAGTGGTTGAACCAAGGGTATCCAATTCAATAGTCCATTTATGAATACAACACATCTTGATCAATGACCCTCTTTTCATAATTTTTAATGTAAGAGTTTATAGATATCACTTATATTCCAGTCTAGAGACAGTAGCAACAATACTGTCTTCCAAGATTTCATCACATTGTAGGCCATAATGAGACATTTTCAGCCATGTCTGATTTACAGGGAAAAAAAGAGCACTGGATCAGGGATCAGAATATTCTGGTTGTAAACCCATTCTGCAGAAAAATGTTCATACAGTGGAAGCTTGGTTTCGACACAAGGTTCCTAGCCAACTGAGACCTCTGAACAAACACCCCATCCCTCCCTTTTGACACTTTGGAGAAGTCCATCGATTCAAGGTTTCTGATCATTTCTGAAAAGGGGCAAATGTCCTCATGTTATCTTTGGCTTGAACTCCTTTTTAGTATGTATTGTGTCTTAAAACCCCAAAATAAAATCCATTCTTTTACTCAATACCTAAGATACCTACTTACCCTAAGCATCTGTGGGAGGAAGACCATATATCCTGTTAGGGGGCAGAGTAGAAACACATGTCAGGTCTTCCTGCTATGTAAAGTCTTCCTAATAATCTTGCCATCCTTCAAATATTCCTGACCCTCTGTTTCCACCTTCAGGTAAGGGGTTGAGCCCTGTAATTGTCCCCTTCTCTCGTCTATCCTCTCCTCTTGTAAAGAGCAATAATAATGGATTCTCTGACTCCATTTTCTCCTACAGAACCTTTAAATCATGTCTTTTATTGCCAGGTTCTAGCAAATACAAAGTCCTAAGAAAAGCTAGTTCTATAAATAGCTGAAATTATGATGATAACTAAGTAGATTATGCATGAGTTGCCCCCTACATTAAGCAATAAGAAAAACACTTCCCATCCTGGTGTTTGAGTTTCTCATCTTTAAAATGCCAGGGTTGGACTGTGATCCCCCACATTGGCATTCACTGTGTGCCCACTGCAGAGCCAACGCTGTGCATGTGGAAAAGAAATGTCAGCATATTGGCATCTGGGCTAATGAACAGATCTGCTAATTGTGTTTTATGTGAAATGTGAAATTCAAGGAAAACACTAGGGGATATTAGCATTGCTAAGCAGTGTCCTGTGCCATTTTAAAAAATATGTTCATTCTTGCTCTGCCACTAATCATCTGTGAAACTTTGAGTAATTAGTTAAAATATATTACCTACTTCTTTCTTTTCAGATCTGCCTTTGTCACTTGCTGTGATTAGCATGGTGATTTCTGAGCTATGCTACAACCACTTTAGTCATCTGTTTGGTGGGATATAATAGCCCTACACCAACACAGTATCTCCCACACTTCTACTCCTAGGTATAAGTTAAAAAGAAATCCATACATAAGCCCACCAAAAGATGCAGAAGAACAGTCAAAACAGCACTCTTCACCATAGCCTTACTGAGGGCAGGATGGTGTTTCCCTAAAGATATGTTTGTATCTCAACCTCCAGACCCTATGAATGTGGTCTGTTTTAGGAAAAGTATCTGGGCAGATGTCATTAAATTAAAAATCTAGAGAGGGAATGGTCCTGGGTTACTCAGATGGCTCTAAATCCAGTGACAAACATCCTTTTAAAGCACACACACACACACACACACACACACACGAGAAATGTAGCGTGAGAACCAGTGTCTTGTGCCTGTTATACTAGCTACTCGGGAGGCTGAGATCTGAGGATTGCAGTTCAAAGCCAGCTCAAACAGGAAAGTCTGTGAGACCCTTATCTCCAATTAATCACCAAAAAGTCAGAAGTGGAGCTGAAGCTCAACGTGGTAGAGCACTAGCCTTGAGTGAAAAAGCTCAGGCAGGGACAGTGCCCAGGCCCTGAGTTCAAGCCAGAGGGACATTGCACCCACACGCACGTGCACGCACACACACACACACACACACACACAAGAACTAGAATGAGAGGAATATGAAGATAAGACCATATAAGGACAGAGCAGGGATTGAAGTGGGTGGGGCAGCTACAAGCCAAGGAACACCTAGAGCTACCCAAAGCCAAAAAGGACCAAGAAGTTTTGTCCCCTAAAGCCTTCAGCAAAAGCACAGATGCTAGAACACCTTATCTTTATTTAAGCTTATGGCTTCTAGAACCATAAGCAAATAAATTTATAACTGTCTCCAGGAAACTAAGACAAGTCCCCAAACTGAAAGCTATTCTTATGTTCATCAACTGTATCATAGATAAATGTCTTAGTATGTTTTGTGTTTCTATAACAAAATTCCTTAATATGGATAATTTTTTCAAGATAAGAGCTTTATTAAACTCATAGGAGTCTGGCTCTAGGCAAGTTCTGCAGAAGGCATCTCTAGCATGATCCCACAAGATCCCACCCAGATCTCAGGTATGTAAGTTAGACCTAATCCCCAATGTCAAAGAACTAACCAGAGCTCAGGTATGTAAGTTAGACCTAATCCCCAAGGAACTAAGCAATGTACTTTTGGTAGATGATGAGGTCATGAAGTCACAAATGGTCCTAACACTCTTGTAAAGAGAGCATACTGGCCATTCTACCTTGTAAGGATACAGTGAGAAGACAGCTGCTAATGACCCAGAAACCAAGACAGCAAACCTTCCAGATCCTAGACTTCCTAACCTTTAGAATTGTGAGTAATAAATTTCTGTTGTGAATAATGTCTATGGCATTCTGTTACAGTAACAGAAACTATTAGCCAAGACTGCAATTAAATAACTTTACTAAGACCATACTATAGATGAAGAAGAAAACTGGATCGAGACCCATGCGTACTTGCCTGTCCTCACTATACCATACTGCTTATAAAACCAGAAAAACTAGTTTGCCACAGAGACAGAAAACAGACATGGTTTTGTAAACACAAACATCTAAGACTTGTAAATCCTTCCTCACTAAACTGATTTTCCAGTTTTAATATCCTTAAGGATCATTTGTGTGTTCCTGTTTTATTTGTGGTGAAGTATGCTTGCTTCTTTATACATAATTAATTAATTATAATGATAATTTATGCCCATGGTATCCTGCGAATCTTCTCCTTTTCCATAAGGTTCCCTATCTACTCCTCTCCACTATGCTTTCTGTCACCACAGAGAACTAACAAATGTCACCTGAGAGAAAGATATGGCACACAAAGGCTTACAGGTCCATCGTCCCATCATGCTGAGGTAATAACTGAAATTAACTTTCCAAGAACCAAAAGTGGACAGCGAGGAATCATTAAAAAACTTTCTATATTCGATGTATATAATACAATAATTACCTGGTTCATCTTGTCATAAAATGCATTTAAAATATTATAAGAAATATAGCCAAAGATGGATAAGACTCTGCTTATTCGCTCCAGAACTGAACACATGATATAATGTTATATTCAAACGTTCTGTTCATAAAAGCCATTCCAAGTACTCAAAAGAACAAAGTGAGTATTTTTAGCTTGAGACACATAATGGAAAAAACAGGTAGGAGGAATTGACTAGGTAGGCAGAAAAAGAGCAACTGCCCAAGTAAATACAGCACATTTGTATAGTCAGAGACAGGGAGAGGAACCAATTGAAAAGTAAGGTGAAAATAAGGCCATTTTCTACAGGCTCAATAAATTGGGCCAAAAGAGAACAGAGAATGTACTTGTGGATAGTGACCCCTAAAATATTCTTCCTTACTTGAAAAAAAATACTTTAATCACAATAAGGTTTTGATTCAAAGCTTTTGCTTCAATTGGCTGACATTACCTCAGTTACCTAATCTCCTTGGTTTATCCATCCCTTTCAGAATAATACCCCACTTCTTAGATTTAGATTTACATTTTACAGTACAGTACAGTATCTCTCTGGTTCACCTTTCAAACTCACTCATAAACACAAGCCTCTGGTAGAGTCCTATATGTTTCCTGACAATCCCATACACATGTCGTTTGATAACTCTACACTAATTCACTACTTCTTCCAGAAATATACTCATCTCCCTGTCATCCCATTTACGTGGCAACTCCCACTTAGTGTTTAAGATCAACCAATGAGCTGGGCACCAGTGGCTCAAACTTGTTATCCTAGCTTCTCAGGAGGCTGAGCTCTGAGGATCATGGCTGGAAGCAAGCCAAGGCAGGAAAGTCTATGAGACTGAAACACCAGAATTGGAGGTGTGGCTCAAGTGGTAGAGTGCTAGCCTTGAGCAAAAAAGCTCAGAGACAGTGCCTAGGCCCTGAGTTCAAGCCCCAGCAAGTGCACATAGGCATGCACGCATACACACACACACATACACTCACACACACACACTCACAAAACTGCCTTCACCAAGCTCCTCTGTTTTAGTATAAAGATAATTATATGGGCTCAAAAATGACCCATTTACCTGTCACTCTCATCCAATAAACTGAAATTTGTTAAGGGCATTGGGCTCCAGTTTATTTGTCCCTGTATTTTCAGAGCTGACTGAAACAGGGAACATGGCAATGCAGGCGTCCCTGTTCAACTGATTCAAATCAAATACATGAAATGTAGTATTTGAAACAATCTATTGATAAAAATTTCTTTAGCCCCAAAGCCTACATACCCTTTGTCCCAAGGGATTTCTAGACATCATTTTTTTTTGGATATTGGTCCACACATGTCTTTACAGACAATAAAGTAAGTAGAGATATTCGACTTGTAATCACAATACAACTGAGTTACTAAGAAGCCAAGAAAGTTATTACCTTCACAGCCACCACAGCTGCTACAGCGGAAGTGCTCCAACTAGAACCCTTTTCATGAAACCTCAAGGAGTGGGTAGTTTTTGTGTGAGTGTCTGATCATGTATTTTGCAATAGCTATGGTAGACAAAAATCAACTTTTGTGTACTTCTCAGATGGCCCAAGCTGGCAAGAAAGTCCAGTGTTCAGCTCCCAGGAAACTGGGTCACCTATGATATGCTGTCACATTGTTTCGATTCGGCAGTTTGAGCAGGGAGTGTGGGTTGGGCACCGCAATCAGATGGAATTTACTGCTGGTAGATGGCGATTTGTTGCATTTTGCATTCTCTGATGTACAATGTCTTTGATTGCTAGCACTGTCATTTCAGGTTTGACATCTTTCTATGGGGAACATCTGTAGCATGCAGCATCTTTCTTTACCGGCCCCAGAAACAAAAAAGAAAAAGCAGACAAGATCGTGCTAATTTTTTTATTCATATGATACAGTGGCATGTATGATAACAATTATACTGCCTCTAGGCCCCAATTATTTTTCCACTTTGATACTTACTGGATTCCCATCTTGTGGCTTTCCCTTGGCTCCTCTAATTCACACCTTTGTGTCCACCTAGACCTTCAGAGCTCTGAGTTAAAGCTGAAATGATGGCTATTTCTTTGTCATTTCTTAGATGGACACCCTTTAGATATAGCTTTCAGTAATGAGAACATGCCAGACAATAGTCACCAGGCCTATTCTCTCCTGAATTATTTCTGTCCTTCTAAAAACATATTCCTTTTGACATTCCCAGTTTTACCACCATTCCAAACCTACTATATACAGCCTTCAGGATATTCCAATCTGGTCCCTGTGGAAGGTAGCTGACAGAGAACTAGATCCAGATAAAACTCAGTAATTTTATGTTTTAATTCCTGCCTATTCCACTCATACACAATGACATTCATTGAACATAATTACTTTTTGTCAGGAGTAATGCCGAAGGAGTCCCTGTGGGAAGAATTTCAGGCATCTGTCATAACTTTTGAGGAATGAAGGGTTAGAAATTCCTTCATGTACCTATAAACAAAACTGGTCCCATCTTCTCCTACAGTATCTGAGTGAAAACAACAATCACTTGGGTGCCCAGACATTTGTTACAGCTAATGTTTGAACTTGCTGTGGGACCCTGGACAAGGTAATTGACACCACTGGCTAGTTTTAGCAAGTGTAAAAGAAGGGAATTCATATAAATGGTATATGCGTAGGTATTGATAACAGTAGAAAAATGCTACATAGACATGGGTGGAAAGCTCTAGGACATCTAAGAATGGCTCCCAGAGCTTGATATAGGATGCTGACAAAACCAGTGACAAGAATACTCATTTTAGTAATCCTTTTTGCTTTCCATGAAATGAAGTGTAAATATGATAAAATGCAAAGAACAATGAACATAAAGACAAAAGAGAGTCTTATTGTGATAAAGCAAATTTTTCCCATCATTCTTTTTGCTCTAAGTGTTACTCATTTTGGACCACAATTTGCTGCTTACTTTACAGGTTGTTTGTAAGGGAAAATATTTTCTATCTAGGAGCTGGTTTCTGATTATATCTATTGCAGATTTTAGAATACTTCCTAGTATTTTTAGATACTTTCTTCAAACAGTGCCCTCTTTAGAATTTACACAGGGGATTAAAAATAATGATGTTAATTCTTCTCCTCCATGAGAAAGTGGATTTATGCTCCTCTTTCCAAGCTCTGGGAAAGCTCTGGGATTGCTTTGACTAACAGTGTGGTAGAAGCAATATAAGAGGTTTTCAGGTCCAGCTCGTAAGAGATGGAAGCTCTCCCTCCTTGCCTCTTGGAAAACTCACTCAAGAAATAGGAGCTGTCACCTAAGAAGTAGAAGTGACCATCCTGAGACTTCCATGCCATGAGAATCCCAAACCTGCAGACTCTGGAGGATGAGACATCACATGGAAAAAGAAATGGGCCAAACATCACCAAGACACCTGTCAAGTGGTTGAGCCATTGCATCTAGGTGCTGGGTGACAAGATCATCTTGAACATGAATCTTTTAACCCCTGTTGCTTCTCTGCCAGCTGGTATCTGGGAGTGATAAAACGCCCTAAACAAGCCCTTTTGAATCCCCAAGTCTCAAAAGCAAAAGCAAAATAAAATGTTTGCTTTACTCCTTAAACATAGGGAAGTTTGTTATGCAGAAAAAAATACCTGGAATTTGTCATCATGATCATTGAGAAAAGAGATACAAAAATGATGGAATTGTGGGTAGGCCCAGTGGTTCATACCCTGTAATCTTAGCTATTCAAGAGGCTGATACCAAGAGGATCACTGTTCATGGCCAGTCCAAGCAAAAAGTTTGTGAGATCCCAACAGTATGTGGTAGTAGCCTGTGCTTGTCATTCAATGAAGCAGGAATTATAAATAGGAAGATCTTAGTCTAGGCCCATCCTGGCATAAGTGTGAGACCCTATTCAAAATATAACTAAAAGCATAAAGAGTTAGACATATGGCTCAAGAGGTAGAATGTCTGCCTAGCAAGTGCAAGACCCTAAGTTCAAACTCTAGTACTGCTCAAAACAAAATTCAAGTGTCATGACTTTTTCTTTATGGACATCACCAGCTAGGCCTGTGACTCAGAGGTTTTTTTAGTTGGAGTCAACAGGACATTGGGTCTTCATAAAGTCAATATTTGCCTGTGCTAATGAAGGAGTAGAGGCTCACCATTATCAATCATTTGAAATTGCTTAATGGATCTAAAATCCCAGGTGGTGTGTATGTTTGGAAAGAAAAATGGATAGCCTCTTTTGTTTGATGTTGGGAAATATGTGTCAGCAGAAAACTACTTCACTTGAGAACAGAATTTGAGTAGTAACTAATTATTCCCCTAAAATGCTCCATGACGGACTTTTGCTACCCAGAACCTCATTGCCAGACTTTGTTTCAGGGCTCAACAAACTTCAGCTTTTTATCTAATCATTTTTGTAGTTCTTCCTAAATGGGTTCTCCTTGATTATCAATTATAAGAATGAAAAGTTCTAGAGGCCTTACATATTTTTACCATTAGATATTTTCCTTCTCCTCTCTCTCTCTCTGTCTTTCTTTGTCTCTGATTGATCCTCTTTTTTGGTGTGTGTGTGTGTGTGTGTGTGTGTGTGTGTGTGTGTGTGTGTGTGTGTGTGTGT
>NW_012267229.1:0-12821 GCF_000151885.1 Dipodomys ordii | reverse complement strand
TGTGTGTGTGTGTGTGTGTGTGTGTGTGTGTGTGTGTGTGTGTGTGTGTGTTTGTCTGTGTCTGTGTCTGTGTGTCTATGTGTGATACAAATAGATATTTTGGCATACATTTAGTTTTATAGAAAAAAGCTGAGTGAGAAACTACTAAGAATTTCTTTACCCACTTCTAATTTTCTCTGGTTTTAACATCTTAAGTTACCACAATGTATTTTATTTTGTCCTTAATAAGCCAATTTTGTGACATTATTATTACCTAATTCATAATTCATATTAGGTTTTGATCACATAGCTTTGGAAAAAGGGATGATGAAATTTATATACCCTGATGTAGCCTTCACTTTATAGATATTGCAAAGATAGTGCACAGCTGTATACCTCACACAATGATTGTATAAAAGAAAAGGCAAAACAAAGAAAAGTGAAATTATGTCATCTGCAGGAAAACCAGTGGAACTGAAGATCCTTATGATAAACAGGATAAGTCAAGGTCAGAAATAAATTTTCTTGCTTTTTCACATACACGTGGAATCTAGACATAAAAACATAACAGTATAACCTGATTGTAACAGGGGTTTCTTTAAACAGGTGATCACTGCATGGGGGAGGGAGAAAGAGAAGTAAGGTAAGGTGATATATTATGGAAATACATTATGTATGTGTATGAAAATTTCATAAAGAAATCTATCAAAAACTGTTCAAAATGAAGAGAGAGGAGCAATTACTTTCTTAAGAAACAGTGCTACAGACAAGTCGAATTTAATCATATCACATTACACACATGCTATACATATCACAAGGAAGCCCCTTCCCATAATTTATGCCAAAAATATTAAATAATTTTAAGTAAACATCTTACATTAATGCAGTGCATTAGACACAATTAATGAATTGCTGTTGATATATATTATCTAAAATAGGTTTTTTAAATTTTTTATTGTGAAAATACTGTACAGAGAGCTTACAGTTATATGAGCAAGGTAATGAGTACATTTCTTATCCAGCATTGTTGCCTCCTCCTTTGGTTTTCCCCTACCATCTTGTCACTTCCACCTCCTCAACTACACTCCCCCACCTAAACCCCTCCACCCCACCCCCACCTAAACTGTAAAGTTCATTTTTCAACATTGTGTCCTGTGCATCTCATTGTTGCAATGGGTCAACATGTATCTCTATTTAAACAATTTGCTTTTAGTCTTCCACTCCACAAATTATACCAACATCAAATACAGTGAAAACAGGGGTTATACTGTGGGGGGAGGGCCATAAAAGGAAAAAAATCGCATGGTACCTTATAACTCATAAGAAACAATAGCAAGAAAGAAAAAAACCACTTGTGTCCCTATCTTGGGGTTCATATCGCTTAACATCATCTTATCTGACCTTTTCTGCTTGTCTCAGACATATATTAGTTATTGCAAATAAGGGAAACTATGTTTCTTTGGGCCTGGCTTACTTCACTTAATATAATTTTCTCCAAGTCTTTCCATTTCCTAACAAATGGGACAATGCCATTCTTTCAGATGGAGGCATAGAATTCCATTGTGTATATATACCACATTTTCTTGATCCATTCATCTACTGAGGGACATCTGGGTTGGTTCCATATCTTAGCTATGTCAAATAATGCTGCAATAAACATAGTGGTGCTGGTAGCTTTAGTATCATCTTATTTGTGATGATTCAGGTAAATGCCCAAAAGTGGGATTGCTGGGTCATAAGGGAGCTCTATGTGGAGTCTTTTGAGGAACCTCCATACTTTCCAAAGTGGATGAACAAGTTTATATTCCCACACAATGCAGTAAGGTTCCCTTCTGTCCACATCCCCTCCAGCATCTGTTGTTATTAGAGTTCTTGATTATAGACATTCTAACTGGGGTGAAGTGGTATCTTAATGTTGTTGTGATTTTCATTTCTTTTATGGCTAGAGAGGTTGAGCATTTCTTCATGTGTCTATTGGCCATTCTTATTTCCTCTTCAGAGAAGTTTCTCTTTAATTCTTTAGCCCACTTATTTGTTGGGCAGTTGTTTCTTTGAGGATTTGTTGATGGAGGATTTAATTTTTTGAGTTCCAGATATATTTAAGATATGAGACCTTGTCTGTTGTATGGCTAGTGAAGATCTTCTCCCATGAGCTTTCTATTGATCTTGCTAGCTATGTCCTTTGCCATGCAGAAGCTCTACAACTTCATGCAATCCTATTTGTCCAACTTTTGTTTTATTTTTTGTGTTTCTGGGTCTCAATTAAGAAAATATCTCCCTGTGCCAAGGAGATCTAGACTTTCTCCTATTCTGACCTGTAATGTTTTCAGGGTGTCTGCTTTGACTCCGAGGTCTTTGATCCATTTGGAGTTGATTCTGGTGCAGGGTGATATGTAAGGATCTAGCTTTAGTGTTGTACAAATGATTAACCAATTTTGCCAGCACCATTTACTGAAGAGGCTGTCTTTCTTCCATTCTATTTTTTTTAGCCCCCTTATCGAATATTAGGTGGCTATCGGTCTGTGGGTTCATTCCCGGGTTTCAATTCTATTCCATTGGTCCTGATACCTCTTCTTGTGCCAGTACCAAGCTTCTTTGATTTTATTATGGCTTTGTAGTAGAGTTTGAAATTTAGTATTGATATTCCTCCAGTACTGTTTTTTCTGTTAAGCATCATTTTTGCTATTTGGGGTCTTTGTTGTTCCATATGAATTTTTGGATTGCCTCTTCTAATTCCTTAAAGAATGAGATTGGAATATTGATAGGTATCGCATTGTATTTGTAGATATCCTTGGGAACTATGCCATTTTGATAATGTTGATCCTTCCAATCCAGGAGCACAGGAGGTTTTTCCACTTTCTAAGTTCTGCTTTGATTTCCTTTTTCAGGTTTTTAAAGTTTTCATCATAGAGGTCCTTCTCTTCTTTGGTTAAGTTAATTCCTAGGTATTTTATTTTTTTGTGGGGCTATTACAAATGGAGTTGTTTTCCTGATTTAAGCTACACTCTTCTCATTGTTGGCATACAGAAAAGCCATTGATTTTTGAGGGTTAATTGTATACCCTGCTACTTTGCCAAAGTTTTGAATCAGCTGGAGTAATTTGGGAGTGGAGTCAGAGGGACTCTTTAAATACAAGATCATGTCATCTGCAAAGAGGGAGAGTTTTACTTCATCTTCCCCTATTTGGATCCCCTTTATGTTTGCATCATGTCTTAATTGCTGTAGCTAGGCATTCTAATACTAAATTGAAGAGAAGTGGAGAGAGTGGACATCCTTGTCTCATTCCTGAGTTTCGAGTAAATGGCTTTAGTTTTTCACCATTAAGTATAATGCTGGCTGTAGGTTTGTCATATACAGCCTTTATTGTATTGAGGAATGTTCCATGGTTTTTCCAGAGCATTCATCATAAAGGGGTGTTGGGTCTTGTCAAATGCTTTTTCTGCATCTATTGAGATAACCATGTGGTTCTTATCTTTGCTCTTTTTGATGTGATGAATTATATAGATTGATTTGTGTATATTGAACCAGCTTTGTATCCCTGAAATGGATCCTGTTTGATCGTGATGTATGATTTTTTGGATGAATTGTTGAAGTCGATTGGCCAAAATTTTGTTAAGAAGTTTTGCATCAATCTTCATCAAAGAAATGGGTCTATAGTTCTCTTTCTTTGATGAGTCCCTGCCTGGTTTTGTGATGAGGGTTATGATGGCTTCATAGAAATGGGTCGGTAGTGAACTTTCTCTTTCAATTTCATTGAAGAGTTGGAGGAGTATTGGAGTGAGTTCTGCTTTGAAGACCTTGTAGAATTCCGCTGTAAAACCATCTCGTCCTGGGCTTTTCTTAGATGGGAGGTCTCTTATTGCTGTTTCTATTTCAATGATTGATATGGGCCAGTTAAGATGGTTTAACTCATTTTGGTTTAGTTTTGGCATGTTGATATTTGCTAGGAAATCGTCCATTTCTGCCAGGTTCTCAAACTTATTAGCAAAAAGTTTTGAGAAGTATTCCCTTATAATGTTTTGGATCTTGGTTGTTTCTGTTTACATTCTCATCTCATGTGATGTTTACATTCTCATCTCTGAGTTTGTTTATTTGGGTGTGTTCTCTTCTTTTTCTGATAAGATTTGCTAAGGGTCTGTCAATTTTGTTAATTTTTTTGAAGAACCAACTCTTTGTTTTGATTCTTTCTATGTTTTTTTAAAAAATCTAATTTGTTTAATTCTGATTTAATTTAAATTATTTCTTTCCACCTACTGGATTGGAGTTGATCTTGCTGCTCTTTTCCAAGGAGGCTCACATGCCTCATTAAATTGTTGGTTTCAGATCTCTCCAATTTGTTGGTGTAGGAACTCAGAGCTATAAACTTGCCTCTGAGTACTGCCTTTGCTTTGTCCCAGAGGAGCTGGTAACTTGTGTGTTTATTTTTATTGAATATCATGAACATTTGAATTTCCTTTCTAATCTCTTCCATGACCCACTCGTGATTCAACAGTGTGCTGTTCAGTCTCCTTGTGTTACATGACTTTCTTTGGTGGCTTTTGGTGTTGACTTCTTTGTTATCGAAGTTTTTATTTGACCTTCAGTTATGAAGGAGAGTTTAGTTGGGTACAGTGTTCTTGGTTGATAGATGTTTGTCTTTAGGGCGTGGCATTCATTATTCCAGGTTCTTGCTTTAATTGTCTTTGCTGAGAAGTCTGAGGTGATTCTAATTGGTTTCTCTTTATAGGTGATTGATCTTTTCTCCTTGACAGCTTTAAGGATCCTTTCTTTGGTCTGAGTTGATCCTGTGTGAATTATAATGTGATGGTGGGATGTCTTGTTCTGTTCTGGTCTATTTGGGGGTCTAAAAGCTTCTTGTATGGGAATAGGCCTATCTCTTTTGCATGTTTGGGAAGTTCTCTGCTAGGATCCTGTTATATAGATTTCCTAGACCATTAACTTCTGTCTCTAGGTGCTTCTCTATACCTATTATCCTCAGATAAGGCTTTCTGATGGTGTCTTCCAAATGTTGAATAGATCTATCATATTTCTTGGATTTGACTTGGATAGTTGTATGTTCTTTCTCTATAATATCTAGGCTGTCTTCAATCCCGGAGATTCTATCTTCTGCATGGTCTAACCTACTGTCAAGACTTTCTACTTTGTTTTTATTTCTTTTCCTTCTAATTGGTCAGCTTTGATGGCTTCAAATTCTTTGTTGGAGCTTTGTTTTAGATCTTGTGTGTATGAACTTACTTCCTTAATTTGGTGTTCAGTGTTTACTCTCAAATTACTTGATTGATTAGTTTTGGTGTCCTTGGACTCCCTTTCCTTCTGGTAGGCTCCATCCAGCATTCCCTTTGTGGTCTCCCTGGATTCCTTCAGCTGTCTGTTTATGGATTCCATGAATGCCTCTATCGATCTTTGTCTATTCTCATCCCGCTCATGCAATTCCTGTATTACTCTTTGATTAGCTTACTCATACTCACACAATTCCTGTATTTATCTTTGTTCTCAGCCTGCTCACACAATCCCTGTCTTTCTCTTTGACTCTTCTTAGCCTGCTCACACAATTCCTGTATTAATCTTTGAGCACCTTCCTCACACTGATGAGATTCCTGTAGTAATTTTTGGTTATCTTCCACATGCTTGTGAGGTTCCTGTATTAATCTTTGGTTAGTCTCGTCTGGCTACCTATCTTACTTGCAGGTTTTCAATCTTTGCATTCACGATGTTTGCCAGTAGTGTTTATAGAGCTTTTTGGGAACTCATTAATTGTTCTGTCACCTGATTATCCTGAGTGGGAGCTGAGATACCTGAACTTGCCACTTTTCTTGTGTTTCTTCAGCTTGTTCTGCCCACTTGGTATGAAAGTAACAGCAATTTCATGCTAGAACACTATATTAAGGAAAGCATCAACCAGAGTCCTGTAGTTGCTGAGTCAAAATGGCTGCAGATACAATCTAGTTCAACAGATACAATCTATTCAACATCAAACAACTATGGATTAATGGGCTAAAAACATCCAAGAGGGATTTAGCAAACCAGAAATTATTAGGTTTAAGGAGAATTGTAGGGAAAAATAGGATTAGAGGGATGTGGAAAGGTAAAAGGATAGTGAATTTAACCAAGTCCTAATCTCAGAGGAAAATGGATAGGACAGAATGATAGGAGAGAAATTAAAAAAAAAGAAAAATGGAAAAACAAAAATTATATTTAAAAATGAAACTTAAAAATTGTGTAGGTAATTAAGAAATGATATTGAAAGAAGAAAGGATATGATGAAAGGAGGGGAAAAATAAAAAGGAAAAAGGAAAAAATAAAAAATAAAAATTCTTAAAATTGGAATACTTGAAAGTTATATAGGTATAAAGAAATAATACTACTATTAAAGAAGTTAAGCCTAAGAGGTTGTGAATTGAGTAATAAGTTTCTGGATTTAGTATGTACATAATGAGGGATAAGGTCTAATAATCAATGACTGGTATATATCTGGGGATGAGCAGAACAGCAATTAAGTCATGCAAAAAAGAAAGAGGAAAAAAAGGATTAATAGGTCAAAAGAGATTTTCTTTTAAAAAAACACACACACATATACTTTTAAAATAAAAATTATGAAAGAAACAAAAGAAAAAAAAGAAAAGAATTTTTAAAATTAATAATAAATAGGTAGAAAAAAGAATTCTTTGATTTTTTTCGGGGGTGTGTAGAATGGGAAGACCCTGTTTCTCCCCTGTGTCTGTAACCTGTCTCTTGCAGTCTCTGGTCAGCTTGTGGTGTTTGGTTTTCCTGTGGCTTGATTGGTTTCTTAAGTCAGTTTGTTTGAGCAGGTAGACAGCTCTGCCTTACCCAGGACTTTGTGATCCTCCTCCCAGGCTAGTTCAGTGGGAGGGAGATCTGCTTTGAGTATCACAAAAAAGGGAAATGGCTGTTTCCTCTAGTTTGTAGATGCTGTGATGAGGCTAGGTTCTGGATAGAGTTGAGGCCTTTCAGTAAACAATAGCTTTCCTTGAAGGGCTAGCTCCTGAGACACTCACAGAGCCCAGCCTGGAGCCATTCTTAGGGTTTATGTTTACTGAGTTTCAATTGTTTGTCAAGGCTGCTGTAGGGAGGGGCAGCCTCTGGCTCTGTTTACCCAGTGAAGAAAGTCACTCCTCTGGGGCAGAGCTTTCTCTGCCTGAGCAGGTTGACTTTCCCCTGGGTGAAGCTGAGCCTGGCAGGTCAGGTCAGGTTCCTGTGACCTGCTAATGGCTCCAATTGTTTCTTTCCAAGGCCTGGGCTGGAGCTAGCTGCTCGGCCTGGCCTTTGTCAGTATCAAAGATGGAGATCTTGGGGCTGGGAAGGTGGCTCAGTGGTAGAGCGCTTACCTTGCATGCTCAAGGCCCTGAGTTCAATTCCTCAGCACCACATAAGCAAAAAGAAAAAAGCCAGAAGTGGCGCTATGGCTCCAGTGGTAGAGCACTAGCCTTGAGCTGAAGAGCTGAGGGACAGCGCCCAGGCCCAGAGTTCAGGCCCCACGACCGGACCTCCCCCCCAAAAAAGATGGAGATCTTCTCTGGTCATTGGGGAGGAGCTGCCTTCCCACCGTGGCTTCATGAGAAGGAGGGAGGATGCCAGGGTTCTACTTACACCAGACTTGGTTCCTGGACTGTCCCTGGTCAGAAATCAGCAGGATGAAGATTTCTACTCCTTGTCAGTTCTTGCTGGTAATGAGTAGAATCTGCTAACATGCTGCATCTGGCACCTGTATCCCGGACTTTCTCTGTTGGTATGGAGGGCACATTTGCCACCGCAGCTACTTGCAGCTATGGCTACCAACAAGTGCTCAGATCTGTCTCATTCACCAATCTGCCTGGATTTTCCCTCTCTGGCCAAACTCTGTATATTGTCCTCGGATAGATGATGTATCAGATATTAAACTGATAAGAACAGATAGGACACTTGATCTTAGCCAAAAGGCAGAGAAGCGATCGGTACCCTGAATCTTGTATATACACTTCTCTAATTTGGGGAGGGGAAGGGAAAAAGCAAAATGTTTAAATAGGGATACAGATTGACCAATTGTAACAATGAGTTGTACAAGACACTATGTTGAAAAACAAACTTTACAATTTAGGGGAGGAGGGTGAAGGTAGTTGTGGAGGTGGGAGGGAAGGGATGGTAAGAGAAAAACAAAGGAAGAGGCAATAATGCTTGATAGGAAATGTACTCATTACCTTGCTCATGTAACTGTAACACCTTTGTACAGTATTTCTACAATAAAAAAAAAACACAGCATAGTATTGGCCCAAAAATAGGTTCAAAGATCAATAGAACAGACTTGAAGACCCAGAAATAAAACCATACATTTACAGTTATCTGATATTTGATAAGGGATCCAAATATATACAGTGGAAACAAGAGAGCCTTTTCAATAATTAGTGTTGGGAAAACTTGGTATCCATATGCAGCAAACCAAAAGTGCATCCCTGTTTATCACCATGCACAAATATTTGAAATTACTGCAAGAGGGAGTAGGAGAAACACTAAAACTCATAGACATAGGCAGAAACTTTTTGAAAAGAGGCCTGGAGCACAGCAGATAGGAGAGAAACTTGACAAATGAGATTAAGTCAAACTGAAAAATTTCTGCACAGCCAAGGACATAGTTACAAAACTAGAAAGACAGCATCAGCCTGGGAGATCTTTACCAGCAATATGTCAGACAAAGGCCTAATATCCACCAATACAAGGAGCTCAAGAAAGTAACCCCTCCCAAATTTAACAAGTTAACTACTAAATGGGAAAAGGAGCTACGGAGAGATTTCTCAGAAGAGGAGGTAAGGATGATGAAGAAACACATAAGGAAATGCTCATCATTCCTGGCCATAAGAAAATGCAAATCAAAACAACTCTGAGATTCCATCACACCCCAATTAATAATCATACCGTGAATTCTAACAACAAAAAATGTTGGAAGGGATGTGTGGAAAAAGGAACCCTATTGCACTGTTGCTGGGAATGTAAACTAGTACAACCACATTGGACAACAGTCTGGAGATTCCTCAAAAAAAAAGAAATATAGATATTTCCTAAAATACAGCCATACCGAGAACATCACCAGCCAGGATACCATAAAGACATTTGCACAACCATGTTTATTGCTGCACTATTCACAATAGCCAAGTTGTAGAAACAGCCCAGATGCCCTACAATAGATGAGTGGATCCCAAAAATGTCATATATACAATGAGATTTTACACAGCCATTAGAAGAACAATACACTATTATGTCATTTGCAGAAAAAAATAGAATAAATCTAGAACAAATCATGTTAAGTGAGGTGAGCCAACCTCAGAGAGACAAATGGCGCATTTTCTCTCACATGGGGAAGCTATATTTAAATACACAGGGACATAATAAGTTATATAGAACTCTTGGCATTCACATATAGTGAAAACAAAGGAGGAGTACAAAGGTGCAATGCCTATGTGCATACAAAATAAGGTTTATCAAAATGAACTCCAGGAAATGGAAATGAGGTTTTTTAATTTTTTGCTAATTGTGTACTTTTATTTTTGTTTTGTTTGTGCATTTATCCGTCTTTGGGAGGGAAAGGGGGATACAGAAATGGAGGAACAAGGGGTGAACAAATGCAGCAGTGGTACCCACTAGACGCTATGTTGAAAATTAACTATACAATTTGTGTGTGGGGACAAGAGGGAAAAACTGAGAGAGAATAAAGGAAGGGTAACCTTGTCCAAAAAGAAATGTATTCTTTATCTGACTTATGTAACTGTAATTCCTCTGTACATCACCTTTATAATAACAATAAAAAATTAAATAAATAATTTTTTTAAAAACTTCCTCTAAATACTATTTTAGGTAAATCACACAAATGTTGATGTTTGATTATCATTTTAATTTAGCTCAAAATGTTTTATGTTTATTTCTTTTGAGAGTTTCTTTTGATTCATTGTATTATGTGAGTGTGTGTTTAATTTTCAAATATTTAATGATTTTCCAAGTACATTTCTAGTTATCAATTTCCATTGTAATTGCATTGCTGACTAAGAACATGCTTTATGTGATTTCTTTTAAACCTACTAAGATATATTTTGGGCTTCAAGTGTTTATATTCAAGAATGTTCCACATGGACTTAAGAATGTGTATTCTACTACTGTTGGGTTCAAGATACTATAAATTTCAATTACATCAAGCTGATTTGTAGTGTGAGTGAGGTACACTCTACACTTACTGATTTTCTGTCTTCTTAATACATGATTACTGACAGAGGAAAGGAAAAGCCTTCAAGTATACAATGGATTTGTCTATTCCTCCTGTGACTACATCAAATTTTGTTTCATGTAATTTAATGTCCTGTTGTCAAGCATCCGTAGCTCAGGATTGTTACGTCATCCTGGAAAACTAAGCTTCATAGTGTAGTACCATTCTTATCCCAGAGGATTTTCCTTATTCTTGAGACTGGCTTCTTTGACATTAATATAGCTTGAAGTGTTGCAAAGTGAGGTCAAGGGAATGGGGGGCAGATGTGTGAAGAGAGGATGGGTGGAAGAATGTAGTCATAACACTCAATGCACATAAGTGAAAATGTGACTAGGAAAATTGAAGAGATGAGTGGGTTTGGGTGAGATGGGGAGAATGATGAAAGGGCTGCGATTGATCAAGAGACAGTGTACTCATAAACTCACATGATGAATTGAGACCCTTTGTACAAGTAAAGATAATAAGAGAGAGGAAAAAGAAAATTAGAATAGATACTCCAGTTCTTTTGATTAATGTTAGCAGCCTTTCTCACCTTTAATTTTGTTAGTCTTTATATTTAAAGTGAAATTTATGTAAACTACTTATTCTTGAGTTTTGTGTGTATATACACATATCATATATATATATATATATATATATATATAATGTATATCTAGTCTGAGAGTCTCTTTTACTTGATTCAGTTAGATTATTTAAAGGGATGATCAATCTGTAGATTTAACATCAGCCATGTTTGTAACAATTTTCTTTTCTTCCAACTTTATTTGTATATTCATATTTCTATTTTATCTCCTCTTTGTATATCAGTTATACTTCTAATTTTAAAAATTCCAATTGCTTGAAGCTTACAATATAATTTAAGTTCACCTTCAAATAACACCATTCTGCTTCACATGAAGTTCAGGTACCTCATAAAAATAGTTTGTGTCCTCTCTCCTATCCATTTCAACATCATTGTCATTCAGCTCACATACCCATAGGCTTTAGTCACCCAATACATTCTTACTATTATTACATTATACAGTTATCTTCTACATCAATCGAGAATAATGAAAGTTTTTTATTTTATTTTCATTGATTTATTCCTTGAGATTCTTCATTTCCATATCTATTTATTTCTATATATCTGTATTTCCCTAAGATTTTTATCTACATCATTTCTACTCTCTGAAGATTGTCTTTTTAAAACATTTATAGCAACACAGACCTGCTAGGGATGAGTTCTTTAATCCCTCATTTGTCTTAGAGAGTTAGTTCTCCTCCATTTTTAAAGGATATTATCCCTAGATGAAAAATTCTAGATTGGTGGAAGGTTTTTCTATAACAAACAAAATTTAAATAATATGATTCTTGCTAACATTGCCTCTGATGAGAAATGTGATAAAATTCTTGTCCTTATTCTCTGTAGGAAAGACAGCATTTTTTCTCTAATGTCTTTCAGTTTTCTTTCTTTATCTTTGATTACTTGCAGTTTCAATATAATAAACCTAGGATGGATATGTGGCAGCTTTTATTTTGTGGAACTAGTATGTTTAAGGTGTGTGTGTGTGTGTGTGTGTGTGTGTTCTGGGGCTTACATTCAGGGCCTGGGTGCTGTCCTTGAGAGCTAGCATTCTATCACTTAAGCCACATCTCCATTTCCAGCTATTTAATGGTTAACTGAATACAAGAGTCCCATGGATTTTCCTGTTTGGCTGACTTTGAAGTATGATCCCCAGATCTTAGCCTCCTGAGTAGCTAGGATTACAGGTGTAAGCCACCAGTGGTGGCCATTTAATGACCTCTTAACTTCTCAGTCTTTGTACTGCTGTCATTAGGTTTAAAATTACCAGCTAGCTATTATCACTTCAAATATTTCTTCTGTTCCACTGTTTAGTTCTTCTAGCAGTTCAATTACAGATGCTACACATTTTGAAATTGCCCTGAAGTCCTTAAATATTTTGTTCTGTTTTATATCTTTCTTTTTTCTCTTGGCATTTCAGTTTTAGTTCAGGCTCATTGATTCTCTCCTCAGCCTTGTTGAGTTCACTTGTGAGTCTATCAAAGACATTCTTCATTTATATTATGTTGTTCTGATTTCTACCCTTTCCTTTCAATTACCTTTTTAAACCCCTGTGCCTCTGTTTATACCATCAATTTGTTCTTTTATCTGATCTTTTCTAGTTTTTCCATTTGATCCCCTTACATATAATCCTAGTTGTTTTCTTTTTATTTTTTTTATTGTAAAGATACTATACAGAGGGTTACAGTTACATGAGTGAGGTAATGAGTACACTTCCTCTTGAACATTGTTACCCCCTCCATTGTTTTCCCCCTACCATCCCCTCCCTCCCTCCCTTCCCCGAGGTTCTTTTTTTTTTGTAATTAAGTGATTACATAATTTCTGGAATTTCACAGTATTTTGGAATAATGATGCTCATTTAAAGTCACAAGTTCATTCTAACTTTCCTGGAGCAAATTGTCTATCACAGTCTGTAACATATAACGGTGTTCATATGTTATGTACCATGTATGTGATCAGCAGCATGGGGATATTTAGTAGTGCTTCAACCAGATGAGTGGGAGTTCTTTGTTTCTTAAGTCCTGTTAGTTTTGT
>NW_012267228.1:29609855-29610446 GCF_000151885.1 Dipodomys ordii | reverse complement strand
ATATATATATATATGTGCCACATTTTCTTGATCCATTCATCTGCTGAGGGGCATCTGGGTTGATTCCATATCTTAGCTATGGTAAATAATGCTGCATAAACTAGTATATGTCTGAGACAAGCATAAATGGTCAGATAAGTTGATGTTAAGCAAAATGAACCCAAGATAAGGATTCAAATGTTTTTTTTCTTGCTATTGTTTCTAACACATTTATAAGATGATTTCTTTGTTGCTTTGTATGTCCCTCCCCCATGGTATAACCCCTGTTTTCACTGTATTTGATGTTGGTATAATTTGTTGAGGGGAAGGGAAAAAACAAATTGTTTAAATAGGGATACAGGTGGACCCATTGCAACAATGAGATGTACAAGATGTTATGTCGAAAATGAATGTTACCACTTTGACACGGGGAGGGGGGGAAGAAGGAGGGGTGTGGGTGGGGGAGATGGGAAGGGATGGGAAGGAGAAACAAAGGAGGAGGCAACAATGCTTGATAAGAAATGCACTCATTACCTTGCCCATGTAATTGTAACCCCTCTCGATAGTATTTTTTACAATAAAAAATAAATAAAATAATAATTTTTAAAAAGT
>NW_012267228.1:29605125-29606125 GCF_000151885.1 Dipodomys ordii | reverse complement strand
TCCGGGGAGTTCCTCTGCAGTTCAGTTTCTCCTTCATGTTTTCGCACATCACCCTCTCAGGGTCTGCCCTCCAAGATCCTGATCTTGTCAAACATTGCCTGCTTCCCAAGCCTTCTTCGTTTGTGATCCAGGTGGAAGCCTCCAGGACACCTGAATTGTTGAACTCTGCATGCCTGCAAAGCAGGCATCATGTGAGCATAATCTGCCACTGGTTCAGACAGTACGTGGCCGTCCGCGGGTCACAGCCACCTTGGACTCTGTGTGCTGGACACAGTGAAAGGCATGCCAGAAAAGAACCTCCTAACTTTGTAGGTGGTTCTGTTCTTGAAGTGGGCCCCAGGAATACTTTCTCAAGAAACCATCTTTCAAATTTGTCTTGAGCATGCTCTGAGTAGCTTATAGACATACCTAGGAGGCCCATAAAGTCCCTTTCCTATTGTTCTAATGTAATATGGTTGTCTTATTTTATTTGATTGATTTCTTTTATTTTCCTGGTATTGGGGCTTGAACTCATGCTCTTATTCTTGTTCATCTGTGTGCTAATGGCTGGAGCTCTACCACTTGAGCCATGCCTCCAGCCCTGCTTTAAGTATTCATGAAGGAGTTGGAGGTTTTCAGAATTTTCTGCCCAGGCAGGCTTCAAAACACAATCCTCTAAGTCTCAGACTCCTGGATAGTTAGGGTTATGAGCATGAGCCACCAGCACTTAGTGGTTTGATTTATTTTAAATGGAAGTAATCTGAAAAAAAAATTAAATCCTTTTTGTCCACAACTTCCACTTTCTCTTTGCTGGCTAGACTGCACATTTTCCAATATTTTTTTATTCTACTCTTTTGAAACAGTATTTTATATTTGAATTAGTATATATTATTAATACACGTGGCTTCCATTGTCATGATTTGTATATGCTTCCAATGTACTTTGAACAAGTTCACCCCTTCAATTGGATCCTCATACTCCATTGTGAGAGTATCTGGTTGGTTTTACTATACTGTCTTCA